>NC_068389.1:2975000-3275000 GCF_023724105.1 Carassius gibelio
ACGGCTGAAGTCATTAGAACGAGAGGAAAATGTGAAGCATACAGACGCGCCTTCTCTGTGCTTTCCAAACAAACTAGAGTTAGAGTTTCCCCATTCTCTGTCTCAGAGCACAGACGTATGATTTCACACATCCCAACATGGACTCAGACTCAGATCATTTTAATATTTAATCTTATGATTAAAAAAAAAAAATGTTGGACTTACATGAAAGTTTATGATGGCATAAAGAAGCTGTATTAGATGTACATATAAATATCTTCACAATAATGTTATACTGTGTCACTTTTAATACTAACAAAGACATAACTGAAAGAACATTTAACAGTTTTTTTATGTTACAATGTGCTAGAATAAATAAAAAGTCAACACAAGATTAAAACTCTGTCATTTACTAGGCATGTAAAATCAATATCAAATATCCCAAAGCTAGTTCCTAACCCTGCCTCTCATTGCTGAGAAGTTTCTGTTTATTCAGCCCCACCTCGTATATATCATCACCTCACTCCAAAGAGTTTGGAATATTAAATATATGTTTTACATTGTATGTAAATGATTATGAAAAAATATCACTACATATTAGCAATGAGACAAGTAAACACTGTGTTAGTAAACAATTCAAGTTCCAGGAAGCTATGGGATCTATATATTGTATCTTGACTGATTCTGATTGAAGGAGGTGTAACATCTACAGCATGTAAGTGTAGACGGAGGCGGGCAGAGCTGCAGCCATGGACAGATGTGCAGCCCTCGCTCCGTTGAACAGGTCTGTGGCGCAGCTGGATTTGGTCACGCTGTACCCCGCTCCCAGGACCCTCCCGGCCGTGTTGTAACAGTCAGATGTGCAGCCACTCGATGACAGACTCAGAAACCCAGTCACATTGAACTCTGACAAGAGTTATTAGTGTTATGTATGTAATACCGTTATTTCCCCATTGTGCCTGCGGGTGGCACTGCCACTTGTAATTGTGAATTGTGAATTGTGTTCCTTAAAGTCCAGAAGAAGAACAGTATCCCTGAATGTTGGTTGTGTTATTTGAATGTGGTTTAACCCAAAAGTTTTATATATGTTTTAGTCAGTTAAAACATAACATATTTGGCGACGAGGTGGATTAAAATGACCACGACGCTACTAACTTATAGTGGATCTTAGTTAGGCGTTACGTTACCATACATTTTCTTTTCTCTGCGTATCTTTAGTGTCAGATTAGCTAGGAAAGCGTCGAACCGTGGACCTCATACATTGAACGATTTGAACACTTCATAGAAGCAAATAGTATTGAGGCCAAAAAGAAAGTGCCTGTGCTACTCAGTGTGATCGGAGGAAAAACATATGGACTACTCTGAAGTCTTATCACGCCAGACAAACCAGGAGAGAAAAGCTTCAAGCACATTACAGACACGCTACAGCAGCTTTTCTCGCCGAAGCCCCTGGTCATTGCGGAGCGTTTTCGTTTCCATCGGAGGAATCATGAGGAGAGCGAGTCGGTGACACCGTATGTTTCAGTTCTTAGAGGGTTGTCAGAATACTGTGAATTTGGCGGACATTTGGATGTTGCACTTTGCGATAGATTTGTGTGTGGCCTAAAAAGTGAGGCTACTCAAAAATGCTTGTTGACTGAATCTACGCTGACATTTCAGAGAGCGGTAGAGTTGGTGGTCTCCATGGAAAAAGCGTCACGTGAAGCACACCAACTCAGCGGATCACTGACGGCAAATGCTTTATCAAAGAGTAAGACTGCGGATTTTTTCCGATGATGCGGAAAAAATAACCATAATGATGATGATTGTTGGTTTAAAGACAAAAAATGTAATGTTTGTGGAAAAAACGGCCACATCAGTCGCGTTTGCAGGAAAAGTAACGTTTATGAAAACAGCAAAAGCTGCAGGGCCAACAATAGCATTTAAGTGAAAAGTGAAAGTGAAGTGACATTCAGCCAAGTATGGTGACCCATACTCAGAATTTGTGCTCTGCATTTAACCCATCCAAAATGCACACACACAGAGCAGTGAACACACACACACACACACACACACACACACACACACACACACTGTGAGCACACACCCGGAGCAGTGTTCATCATTTATGCTGCGGCGCCCGGGGAGCAGTTGGGGGTTTGATGCCTTGCTCAAGGGCACCTAAGTCGTGGTATTGAATGTGGAGAGAGAACTGTACATGCACTCCCCCCACCCACAATTCCTGCCGGCCCGAGACTCGAACTCACAACCCTTCGATTGCGAGTCCAACGCTCTAACCATTAGGCCACGACTTCCCCCCATTTAAGCAGAAAAGCTACATAAAAAAGGGAAATGTACACCGCCTTGATGCTGATGCAGTGTCTAATGATGATGACACAGACTCGGATTTAGCCCTGACCCCAACATGGAAACGTATTCATGTAGATTTTGCTGGCCCATGTGAGGGTCACATGTACCCAGTCGTAGTTGATGCACATTCAAAGTGGCCTGAGGTGCAATTGATGACATCAACAACAGCAGGGAGAACAATTGAAGTTTTGCAGAACCCTTTCAGTCATTATGAACTGCCTGAAGTAATTGTGGATAATGGACCACAATTTGTCTCTCAGGAGTTTGTAACTTTCCTGAAGGCCAAACATGTGAAGCATATCCGTTCAGCCCCATATCATCCAGAAACCAATGGGCAGGCTGAAAGGTTTGTTCAGTTGCTAAAACAAGCATTTGAGACATCTTAAGGCTCTTCTACTGTTTAGAGATGGTTGGAAACATTCTTGCTGACGTATCGCAACACACCACATCCAACAACTTTGTTGTTTTTGGGACGACAACTGCACACACGGCTGGATGCCTTGAAACCCAGTGTGACAGCTGCCGTTCGACTCTCACAGACCTCCCAGGTCCTCCGCCGTGCTGGTCATTCGAAGCCACGACAGTTTGGAGTCGGCGATGCTGTTCTGGCTCATGATTACAGAGGGAGAGAAAGATGGACATCAGGTGTGGTGACGGCTCAAGATGGTCCAGTATCTTATAATGTGGATGTAGGAGCTTCTGCGGAATGGCGACGCCATGCTGATCAACTCTTGTCCATTCTGAATCAAACAGCTGAAACTCAGGTGACACAACCACCTGACATCAGTGATGTATCTGTTCCTGTACAGACCTCTGTATATGACTCTTCTTCAGCACCACCAACCAGGGAACAGGATGTTAACAATGACACATCAGAGTCTCAGATAAATCAAGGCAAACTCAACATTCCATCAGTGCAGGTCAGACGTTATCCAGCCAGAGTGATTAAACCGCCCAATCGTCTGACATTATAAAGCCATGAGAAACTCCTGTTGAACTGAAATGTAATTAGTTATGTTAGTGAGCCTGTTCTGACAAGGGGCAGAATAATCCCCGAACTGGCTCGAGGCAAGAGTAAAAAAAAAAAAATGCATATTTTTTGAGTAGCTTAGAATGCATTGTTTTTCTTTTGTTTGTTGATTAAGAGGGGAGGAAATGTTATGTATGTAATATTGTTATTTCCCCATTGTGCCTGTGGGTGGCACTGCCACTTATAATTGTGAGTTGTGTTCCTTAAAGTAATAAATCCAGAAGAAGAACAGTATCCCTGAATGTTGGTTTTGTTTTTTGAACATGGTTTAACCCAAGAGTTTTATATATGTTTTAGTTAAAACATAACAATTAGAGACCACAAACAGCAAGATTTCGGCATCTCTTTAGAAATATTACTATTAATAAGCATAATAATGTTTTCAGAACACAGGTTGGGCTAATAAATGTGTGTGTGTGTGTGTGTGTGTGTGTGTGTGTGTGTGTGTGTGTGTGTGTGTGTGTGTGTGTGTTGACTGACCTGCTTTGGCGCTGTAGCAGCTGGGCTCGGAGGCAGCGCAGGACACTTGGGAGCTAAATAAACATTTGCCTAGAATGCCCATTTTACAGGTATTACACATCAGGGTTTCACTTGGAGAATCAGAAGGACAACAGAGCATTCTTGTAAACTTATAAAATATCCCTCCCTGAAATGTGCTGGGTAATCCATTTAAAATGACACTGATTTGGTGTGAGAACACAATGGCTTTTATGGAGTGACTGATTGAGTAATTCAGTAACTATTTACAAGTTATATATGTATATATATATATATATATATATATATATATATATATATATATATATATATATTAGTGGTGGGCCGTTATCTGCGTTAATGTGCTGCATTAACGGGAGACTCTTATCGGCGTTAAAAAAAATATCGCCTTTAATCTATTCTCAAAGTTGGGTTGAGAGCTGGGTCTATACTAGGCGAGCTATGATGACTTTCACCTTGATATTTTAGCGCGGATGTATACCTAGCCGAATCTTTAGGGGTGGGAAATGAGTCTTCGAACCTTTGTGTATGACTACTGTGAAATTACCACATCAAACGTGACGTGCTTACATGGATGCAGCTGAAGCCGCTGGGTTTGCTTCAGGGATTTTTTTTTTAAGAAGCTTCCCAAAGGAAACCTCGCAGTGGGTATGCAGCCCGTGTGCATTACCTATGTGGTGCTGAAGCAGCACAGACTCATACTCATTGTGCTTTCACACAGGACATGTTTGCAGTCCGCTACTCGGTACGTGAACGATCGCTGCACTGCAGACGCAACGCTCCTGGAACACAATGACGGACCGTTAACATGGGTGCGTGAAAAAATATGCAACGCATACGCACTGCAGACGGAGTATGTGTGAAACAGGCGTAAGGTTGTTTGCACCTTGTGCACTGTGGAATTAGTTTACAGCTTTCTCAAGCAGTTTGTGATGCATTTTGGAAACAGGAGATGAGCCCCTGGTCTAATGCACCACCTGTCTTGAGAAACCCAATTCTCAAAGACTTACTTTTAGTCATTATTTTATTTGGGTAGCATACATATTCTGAATGCCTTTGGCAGAATTCAAATGAGACATTTTAATCTAGATTAGTTCCAAGATTACAGTGAGATTAATTACAGAGAGATTAATATTCGACATGTTTGTGTGCTGCTGTGCGTCCCTGTGTTTAATAAGCAGTGTGTACACATGTTGTGGACCCGCCTATACTAACACTCAGTCTAAATAAGAAAGAAAAAACATTGCAGCAGACTTTAGACCAGGTATGAGTTGGTCTATGGCACAGTCTATTTTCAGCTCCTTAAAATAGCAATGCACCAGCAATGCACATGAACATACCTCTTTTTTAGACCATGGGCACAAAAATTAGCGCAAATGCATTTGTTAATTAAACGACAAGCGATGGATGGGTGAATGCGAATGGTGCCGGACTGAAACTAACAAACACACTTGTGCTGTTATCACGGGACGGAACAGGCCACTACTGAATGTACCTCCTCAAGGAGTTTACCCAGAGACACCACAGACGGACAGCAAGGTAATTAATAAAAGTTCAGTTTCATTAAGTTAAGATCCTAAATACTAAAATCTTAACTTAATAAAACTGAATTTTAATACTTACCTTGCTGTCCGTCTGTGGTGTCTCTGGGTAAAATCCTTGAGGTGGTGCATTCAGTAGGGAATCTGTGTCCCAATAGACGTTGACTTTCCTCCTATCGCACAGCTGAGGCTCGTCTCTTCATTAAATCACTGCGCCCGGACAAAATACATGGGGGAAACCCCGGAACCGGCCCGGTGTCTCGCTATACTGCTCCCATCCGGAAACATTTCCCGGGATAATAGTTCCTCTTCGTCCATCACCCCGTGACACTGTGCCTTGCGTCACATTGCATGGGGTGTATGATAGGGCCCAAAATGTTCACATTGTTAAATGACAGTAAATTATCTTCCACTACATAAATGTAAAACAAAGAACAGCACAGGATTATCATAATATCAACCTTTAACCTAAAGTAACCTAACATTATCTTACCTAACATTTTCCCTCCCTTTATCACAAGCATTTTTCTTATGCTTATGCTATTTTTACTGTAATTTTAACGAATTAAATCATTGTGTTTTCTCTAGAAACTCTTATTTACTGGTTAGTGATAGTAAGTGAGGTAGTTGTTGTAGTAGTTAAGTTCAAGGATTGGCTAGGGTTAGGGATCTAGATGACCAACAGTGAATAGTGTTACCAAAGCTAAAGTCTCAGCAGAATGCCCTGTTTAACACTAGCACTACCGGAATAACTACTAGAACTGCCAATAGCGGTCATTTTGACTGTTCATACCAGACAGCAGTGAATGTCATTTTTGTCATGTTATATTTACTTCAAAGCTTCTATGGTCATGTTTTATGAAAAATGTGGGGTAATTTAAGCATACATAATATAATATGTTCGTGATATTATTGTGTAAGAGCTACTAGACCTCCCACAAAAGTGCATGCCGCAATTTGCTTTCCGCAATTTGCATCCGGCAAGCTGGAGATCTAAGTTTTTCACCGCAGTTAAAATGTTGTTTTTGAAAGTCAAAATGTCAACAAATATAAAATGAAGCAGAATATTTCGTTAGATAAAAACATATTGTGAATTTTGGAAATGATTACATCTGTCTTTATTGAATACATTTTGACTTTTGGAGTTTACAATGCTTTAGCACTATCGGAAATGTTTGGACCACACGAATCGGAAACAATTTTATGCAGCCTCTAATGAAATCTAGAATGAATAAATAGTTCTGTTATATTAGGACAGATAATAAACTCTGAATCACTCTCAGAATCAGTGTCAGACGAACTGTCAAGAGACCAAGAGACATCGCTCTCTGCTCCTCCATCAGACTCTGCATCATCAATGTTCTCAAGCAAGGATAAAACCTCAGTGACAGTCATTTTCTTTCTTGTTGCCATTTTGACGGTAAAGCTAAGTTTTAGCTTAGCAAAAGCATACAAAACCGCCAGAGAAAGGTTGCTAGGCAACAGCTACGCACATCTTTAACGGTGGGAAAAAGCGCTGAGGAGATACAACGCCTGTAATATGTGCGGTCAAATTGACCGCTATGGCCATTCAAGGTAAAAATACTCAGAACTCTTTTGTGTTTTGTAATTTTAATAAAATAACAATGTTAAAATAAAATTTACATTAATTTAAGAAAAGTCATGGAACTGTAGTTATATGGGTTTTATTTCAACAAAGTTATTACATTGCAAATCTTTAAAACGGTCAAAATGACTGCCTTGGTAGTTCTAGTGTTAAAGAATCATATTTTTAAATCACGTTCTTAATAACAATAAGAATGTTTCTTTAATTGAAAAATTCAGCTTTACCATCACAGGAATAAATTACATTTTAAAATATATTCAAATAGAAATTAAATTTTTAATAGTAATAATAGTTTTCAGTACTACTGTTTTATTGTATTTTTTTCAAGTAAATGCTGCCTTGAAGAGCAGAGGATACTTCTTAAAAATATATTTAGAAATCTGAAATATTAAATGAACTAAGGGGAGTCTATTGTAGACTTACTGAGAGTGACTAATCCAATCGCTGCAATGACTGCAAGCACAGTTCTGATCATCATGTTGATCTGAGCACACTAGACTGCTCTGGATACGTCCAGATGTACGGCCTGATAGAGAGGTGAGGGTTTGACACAGGACAGACAGTGAAGAAAAATCATTTGATTGTGAAGAATGAACAGAGCGATCTGGTTGGGGGAGTTAAGAGATAGCTTAATATTGACACACACACACACACACTGTTTTTGTGAAAAGTGTGTTCATCCCATAGGTGTAATGGTTTTTATTCTGTACAAACTGTATATTCTATGGCCCTACCCCAGCACTACACCTAACCCTAACCCTCACAGGAAACTTTGTGCATTTTTACTTTCTCAAAAAAACTCATTTTGTATGATTTATAAGCGTTTTGAAAAATGGGGACATGGGTTATGTCCTCATAAGTCACCCTCTCCTTGTAATACCTGTGTCATACCCATGTCATTATACAGAGTTGTGTCCTGATATGATACACACACACACACACACACATACACACACACTGAATGAATGTTGTTCAGTTTGCTTTGACGCGATGTATTTTTGTTTTGTTTAAAGCGCTATATAAATAAAGGTGACACACACAAATGCACATGCACGCACACACGTTTACGTAGCTATCTAAATTTGGATGTTTTGTAGGCGTCTTTTTTTATACTTGTAAATGTTGTAAACTAACCCTAACCCACACCCTGAAAGAAAAATACAACAATAAATCAATTAAAGGTACACACATACACTCACTCACTCTAGACAAGCAGCGCCTGTGATTTTGCAGCGTGTTACAGGATCTACATCTTTTGATTCATCTCAATATAATCGTTTAATCATCTGAACATAATGTACCCAGCAGAACCTGATTTTACCAAGTGATGAAGCAATCAAATCTGAAGAATCAGTTTATAGCTGTTGTGAAGTTTAGGCTTGCGATCAGTGTTTGGTGCTTGTACATCAGTGTCGTTCATCCAACATTTCCTCTGATTTTAGGGATTCGTCATGGTTAAGGTTAGGTTTCGGTTTAGTGACATGGTCAAGACTATGTACCCACAAGTGGCCCCCTAAAAAAAACAAAAAACATGATTTATCACCTTCATGTTTCAAATTATTTTAAATGATGTAAATGATGCTCATCTGTTGACTTTCTCAGGAAATACTGACACCTGTATATTTCAGTTAAACAGGTTAGTGCACTCTTATATGTTGTCTTCAGATGCACTGAGGTGAGAATAAGGAGTCTTTATTTCTCTGATATTTGTACAAAGAGCATGTACACACTTTTTAGAACCTAAACTATTTTCCTAACAAAAACTATGTAAAGCTAAGCTGGCCTCCATAGCTTGTGTTACTATACACTGAATAGTTTAAATGCATTATCTGTCATGGGTGTCATGATAATCGATGAGATTTTTCTTATAGGAGAGAATGTGGTAAGTTGAGCAAGAAAGGAAATGAGCCACTCCCAGTTTCTATGTAACTGATAACAAAAGTAATCATGTGATCCATTTTTAGAATGTATTTCCTGGGGATTTTTGAAGAGTTTTGCTGTGGGCTGAATTGTGCAGCATGTGTGTCATGATGCTGGTTGACAACACTGATGTAATAAATACCTAATTGGTGAATCATGCTGCTCTGAGTAAGTGTTACGTCTAATAAAGAAATGATCATATTTGTGAATTCATGAATAATTAAACAGAACCCAGTGCTTGCAGGACTCATCTGGTCTACACATAACACACAAACACATTTCTAATATTCAAGTCTGTTAAAGGATTTTTAGGCTGCATTAATTAACCAGGAACACTCATATATACAGATGACATCACTGAATCAATAATAAACTGACTTTAACTGAAAGGTGTACTCTTTGTTATTGTCTTCTTGCATTATAAACACACTATTGTCCTGTTTGACACTGAAAAGTGCTTTGACACAATATTGTATAAAGTGCTATTTAAATAAAGGAGACTTGATTTTACTTTTATTAACTACTATTTTATTGCTCTTATATTTGCATTGTTTTCACACAGCATGATGGCAACTAAAACAGGTCATTTGTCAGAACATGCAAGTGCTGCATTCTGTGACCCCCCCACCACCAGCACCACCAAAAAAACCTTTCTTCCTAAATTCTTGCATTTTACATACATTTCTTTCAGTAAGCAATGTAAAGAAACACATTAACAGAATACAAAAAAAAAAAAAAAATGAAGAACGTCCTGTGTAAATGAATTTGCACACATGTACAGTACTATAGACGAAACCCCAACATTCAAATTAAATGGTTACAAAAACTAGGACCTCAGAAGAAATTTTATCATACAAACACACAGCAAGCTGCTATCAACATCTGAAGGTTGTTTATTTAATAAGGTTTTTATTTCTCAAACGCCCCTAAAGAAAGGTCAAAGAATCTGTTAGATTGCATGCTGACATATGTGCATGTCTGTGTGTGTGTGTGTGTGTGCATGTGTGTGTAAACCACCTAACTATGTATTGTTGGTTTTAATTAATGTTAGTAGGGTGAGGAGCTTATCTATAGTCAGAATGGCCTTTATTGCTGATATTCAACAGATTTAAGCTATGTATCTATGCAGAAAATGATGGTATGTTGAAAGTATCACTACTGGGCAATCTACTGAAAATGTATTAATTCCATAGATTATTTTGCAACTAATGAATTTGACTTGTTTAGTATGCATGATTTGCTCAGTGGTGCTGTGTATCCTCCTCAAATGAGGAGTTTGACCATGAAGAGCGAGCTAATGGCAGTGAAGGCCAAGCTGAGGGCAGACACATGAAAGTGAGCCGGAGCGGAGTTACACAGGTCAGCAGAGCAGCACGTCTTCATCATCTGGTACACATTGGTGCTTGAGTTGGACGGGAAATTCACCTGTTCAGTTTTGTTGCATTTGGACACTTCAAGACATCCTTTCATCTTAATATCCACTAATCCACCTAAATTGAGATGCAAGAAGAACAGATTAAGCTTTAAAAACACATAAAACTAAAGGTGTCCAACAGCTCTTGAAGAGCATAAACTCACCAGCTTTCCCTATCCCGCTGAAGCACTGCTGTCCGGCATCACACGTCTTTTTGCTTGTAATGCAGAGATTCCACAAACCCAGATTACACTCATAACACTGCAGTGCCTGACCTGAGACACAAAAATACATTTAAACTGTCAGAAACATGAAATGTATTTCAATAAAAAATAAAAATAAAAAAGGGGTAGAAGTTTCTACAGATTAAAGAGTAAAATGGCCTGTGTCAATGGACAGGTAAGAGCATTATTGCACAGTTTTGCATGTTTCTCAAATGGACCAAATAAGGAACATGGGTAAAATTTTCAACATTTCTCATCAACCCTTTCTCCTCTCAATGTGTGTTCTAGATTCTGGCAAGTATACGAGACATGTGAAACACCTGAAATGCTGAAAAACTACTATAAAACCTTGCTGTACTGGTCGGGGGTAGATAGAGGGTGACATGGTCGTGGATTTTAAATCTCTCCGTCCCACTAAAGCAAAAAAAAATCCTGTCCCGTCCCAATCCCACGAAAACACTGGAGGAAAATCCCATCCCATTTCAATCCCAGAAGAATCACTCCCATTCCCTCCCACTCCCGTGTTGTTGTTTTTTTTTTTTTACCGGAATCTGTCAGTTACAGTAAAAAAAAAAAAAAAAAAAAAATTATAATAATAATGTAAAAAAAAATACAGTACAGATCAAAGCATGCTCACTTTAGTTAAATAAAAATTAAATATGTAGTGTTTATTTTGTTATTTTATTGAACCGAAAGCCACCTTAATGTACATTGTGCATTGGGCGCAACATTACATTTAATGTAAATCATCCATGCTAACACACATTTTCTATTTTATTTTATTATTATTAATATTATTATTATTATTATTCATTTGAACATAGACATTTAATCCTCTAGATTTATTTTTCATTCACAGAGTTTCAAAGTTTCTCAGTCATGTGCAGAAACCACATATTGTTTGTCTTAATTATTTTACAGAAGCACAACGTTTCGTTGTTATTCTGAATGCACACAAATAAATGTATACGAATTTGAAAGATTTATTACTTTTATCTGTATGACCAAAATTTACAGAGTATTTTAAAAGACACAAGAGAGCACTGGTGCCTCCATCTGTCCTGCCGTGAGAGCTGCTGTTCAGTGTCCACACACACTTCAATAGCGCACAGTTCTGTAGGTTAACATTAGATTGAAGGGCCATGTACAGTTGTTACATCTTTTAGATTAAAAAAAAACTATATTTGAAGCCTATGACTGAGGTGGGCTTTTGGATGTACTGCCAGATGTAGGCTACTGTATTAGCACATAGACCAGCCATTAACCATCTGTCCTTTATCAGACACACCAAAGCAAACAGAAGGAGAGCATAAAGAGAATAATGAATTCAATATTCAATAATTCAAAATGAAAATATAAGTCTACAGGTCATGGTTTATTTATTTAAAAGGTAAGGCTATATTGGTGAGTCATGTGTCTGTCGGCTCTTTCCGTGGAGGACATCGAAGACATCTACCTATTATATGCCAAATGTTTTCTATGGGTGAAAGATCTGGACTGTAGGCTGACAATTTCAGTACCTGGATCCTTCTTCTACGCAGCCATGATGTTGTAATTGATGCAGTATGTGGTCTGGCATTGTCATGTTGGAAAATGCAAGGTCTTCCCTGAAAGAGTAGATGTCTGGATGGGACCATATGTTGTTCTAGAACTTGGACATACCTTTCATTGATGGTGCCTTTCCAGATGTGTAAGCTGCCCATGCCACACGCACTCATGCAACCCCATACCATCAGAGATGCAGGCTTCTGAACTGAGCGCTGATAACAACTTGGGTTGCCCTTGTTCTCTTTAGTCTGGATGACATGGCGTCCCAGTTTTCCAAAAAGAACTTCAAAATTTGATTCTTCTGACCACAGAACAGTTTTCCACTTTGCCACAGTCCATTTTAAATGATCCTTGGCCCAGAGGAAACTCCTGTGCTTCTGGATCATATTTAGATATGGCTTCTTTTTTTTGACCTGTTGAGTTTTAGCCTGCAATGGCGAATGGCATGGTTGATTGTGTTCAAACGACAATGTTTTCTGGAAGTATTCCTGAGCCCATGTTGTGATGTCCATTACAGTATCATTCCTGTATGTGATGCAGTGCCGTCTAAGGGCCCGAAGATCATGGGCATCCAGTATGGTTTTCTGGCCTTGATCCTTACGCACAGAGATTGTTCTGAATCATTGAATGATATGATGCACATTAGATGATAATAACTTTAAACTCTTTGCCATTTTTTTCTCTGAGAAACTCCTTTCTGACATCGCTTCACTATTTTTCACCACAGCATTCGGGGAATTGGTGATCCTCTGCCCAGCTTGACATCTGAGAGACACTGCCACTCTGATAGGCTCTTTTTATACCCAATCATGTTGCCAATTGACCTAATTGTCACGACCAGGATACAAGGATACACGGAGAGAGATCCAAATGCGAGTATGTCTTTATTTAAGGGCTATCCAAAGAGTAAACAGTCCAGGCATGGGTCAAAACCAGAATAATAATCCAACATGAAAACAAAACACGAACACAAGGCAAGTGCACGACTGAATGATGGACATGAATTCACAAGGACTCTGTCACACATATTAAGACAGACCGGGTTAAATACACAGGGAGAGACAAATGGTAATGGGGAAATTACTGAGTACAATGATTGATAACCAGTGACAGCTGGGTGCAATGATTTAGGCAGAGACATGAGGAATGTGGTTAATGAAGTGACAGACACCGTGGGAAAAGAGGACATCTAGTGGATACCCAGGGAACACAACCCAGACACTGTGACAATAAACCCCCCACCCCCCCCCCCCCCACGGAGCGGCTCCCAGACGCTCCACGGCAAGACTACAAAACAGAGACCAGGAAGGAGGCGGACAGGTGGAGGCTCAGGGGGAGGGACGAAGGGCCAGAAAAAAAAAACATGGGGAACAGACACCAGAAGTGTAAAAACAAAACAGAGTCCCACAGGGCGGAGCAGAATACCACTACAACCCTGTGGACAAGGCGGAAGCCCTCTAGGGCGGAGCAGAAGACCACCACAACTGTGTGGTCAGGACGAGAGCCCCCCAGGGCGGAGCAGAAGACCACCACAACCATGTGGTCAGGGCAGGAGCCCCCCAGTGCGGAGCAGAAGACCACCACGTCCTTGTGGTCGGACCAACGGGAGGACGAAACTCTGGTAATCCCATGGTGTTTCTACTGGATTCCAGAAGATCGGTGCTGACCTGACTCTGCTCATGAAGATTATTGGTGACTTGCATTTGTTCATGAAGGTCAGTGGTGACCTGCCCTTGTTCATGAAGATCCCCGGTGACTTGACTCAGTCCTTGAAGATAACCGGTGACTTTTCTCGGTCCTTGAAGATCACCAGTTACTTGACCCGACTCTGAAAGGTCAACGGTGACTAGCCTTGTCTCTGGAAAGTCTATGGTACCTAGCCCTGACTCTGGAAGGTAATCGGTGACTAGTCCTGACTCTGGAAGGTCAGAGGTGACTATTCCTGACTCTGGAAGGTCAGCAGTGACTATCCCTGACTCTGGAAGATCAGCGGTGACTAGCCCTGACTCTGGAAGGTCATCGGTGACTAGCCCTGACTCTGGAAGGTCATCGGTGACTAGTCCTGACTCTGGGAGGTCATCGGTGACTAGCCCTGACTCTGGGAGGTCATCGGTGACTAGCCCTGACTCTGGAAGGTCATCGGTGACTAGCCCTGACTCTGGAAGGTCATCGGTGACTAGCCCTGACTCTGGGAGGTCATCTGTGACTAGCCCTGACTCATGGAGGTCATCGGTGACTAACCCTGACTCTTGAGGTTCAATTGTGACTAACCTTGACTCTGGAGGGTCCATGAGCACCTGACTCGACTCTGGAGGGTTCACGAGCACCTGACTCAATTCTGGAGGATCAACTGGAACCTGACTCGACTCTGGAGGGTCAGCGGGAACTAGCCCTGACTCTGGAAGGTCAACGGTGACTAACCCTGACTCTGGAGGGTCCATGAGCACCTGACTCAACTATGGAGGGTCCATGAGCACCTGACTCGACCTTGGAGGGTCAACTGGAACCTGACTCAACTCTGGAAAGTCAACGGGCACCTGACTCGACTCTGGAAGGTCAACAGGAATCTGACTCAACTCTGGAGGGTCAACTCTGGCTGTCATCCTGTGCAGCGGCGCTGGTAAAGCAGCCATCTTGGGCCATGACTCTGGACAGGCGGCCATCTTGGGCCGTGGCTCTGGGCTGGCAGACTTCTTGGGTAGTGGCGCTGGGTTGCAGGCCATCCCACCGGAAGACACAGGAGTGGCTGGGGCATCCCACTGAATCCGATGCTGCAAGTAGTACACAAATTCCCAGAACTCAAATGTGTCTAAATGCACCATTTCCTCTTGAGGAACCGGGTCATCCAGCCCGCTGTTAAAATAATCCTTAAGGGCCGCGTCATTGTATCCCATGCCCTTGGCGGAGGGCGGTCAACTTCAAATATTTCGCTCTCCACTCCGCCATCCAGGCTGGGGAACAGGAAACATCAGAAGACATACCGCTGGATCTTGCAGTGACGGAGTCCTTCTGTCACGACCGGGATACAAGGATACACGGAGAGAGATCCAAATGTGAGTATGTCTTTATTAAAGGGCAATCCAAAGAGTAAACAGTCCAGGCATGGGTCAAAACCAGAAAAACAATCCAACATGAAAACAAAACACGAACACGAGGCAAGGGCACGACCGAATGACGGACATGAATTCACAAGGACTCCGTCACACATACTAAATACACAGGGAGAGAATAACCAGTGACAGCTGGGTGAAATGATTCAGGCAGAGATGTGAGGAATGTGGTTAATGAAGTGACAGACATCGTGGGAAAAGAGGACATCTAGTGGATACCCAGGGAACACAACCCAGACACTGTGACACTAATATGTTGCAAATTGGTCCTCCAGCTGTTCCTTATATGTACATTTAACTTTTCTGGTCTCTTATTGCTACCTGTCTCAACTTTTTAGGAATCTGTAGCTCTCATGAAATCCAAAATAAGGCAATATTTGGCATGACATTTCAAAATGACTCACTTTCAACATTTTATATCTTATCTATATTCTATTGTGAATAAAAACTTTTACTCACAAGTTGGACAGTGTCCCAACTTTTTTGAAATCAGGTTTGTACATGGAGCTACAAATCACAAACCAGCAGCACGGCTAACAGGAAGCAGGAATGACACTTTTGTACTTAAACTGTATTGTACACTTTTGTACTTACACACATGCCTAAACAATGAGAAAATACACATACCCTACAGCAAATGTCCCATATTATATACCCAAGACAGTTACTTCCATGTTCTAATCCCAGTCGCAGTTCATTAATAGGGGTCTGACTTATTCAACAACCAATTAAACAATAGCATTCAAATGGCTTAAAGAAAACACAGGGTAAACAAGGAGAAGGGGCTCATAATTGTGTAAAATGTTTTTTTTGTAACAGTACACAGATGGCCAGCGCTGTCTTCCACTTTCAATACCATGACTGAGTGCCCTTGAGCAAGGCACCGAACCCCCAGCTGCTGCCCACTGTGTGTGTTCATGGTGTGTGTTCACTGCTCACTGCTCACTGCTGTGCAACTGATATTTATATTAAAATAACAGTGTGAGCCTAAAAGAAAAAGAAGCATAACTCACTGAAATATGTTTTATAAGATAAGAGAAGAATGCAGATTGATTGAAGGTGTGTCACCCCAGGCTGCTGGCAGCATTTATTGCTATATAAATGCTACAGATGATGCTACATTTATTTGTGGTTTTACATAGCAAAGAGAGGAACGAGTCTTGTTCATTAAATATACAATATATATTAAAAATAACATTACAAATATGAATAAACGCTATATAGCTAATTTATTTAATATATAATTATATCTTTGATGGCCAGCGCTTTTTTCCACTTTCAATAACATCACTGGGTGCCCTTGGGCAAGGCACAGAACCCCCAGCTGCTGCCCACTGTGTGTGTTCATGGTGTGTGTGTTCACTGCTCACTGCTGTGTGTGTGCACTAGGATGGGTTCAAATTCTGAGTATGGGACACCATGCTTTGATATACGTCATGTCACTTTCAGAGTATAGCATATTTATCATTGACATTGAGTCCATTTAAAAAATAATTTGATGACTGAATTGGGAAGGCAAACCAAATTCTTTCGCTGTGATTTAGTATTAGTATTAGATATAGTATTGTTCAGACCAGGGCTGTCAAATCCTGTTTCTGGAGATCTACCTACCTATAAAGTTCAGCTCCAACCCTGATCTAACACAGTGATCTGTAATTATCAAATGCTCCTGAATATCTTAATTAGAATCAGAATCAGAAAGAAATTTGTTGTCAAGTGTGTTTACAGTCATGGCCAAAAGTTTTGGCAGTGATATAAATTTTTTGTTTTGTAAAGTTTGCTTTTCACAAGAAAAAAAAAAATAAAATGATCTGTTCCTTGATCCTGACACAAAGTGACCAGCTGGCATTAATTGACTAATCAAATCAGCAATGTGAATGAGTACTTGTCAGGTTAATCACTATCATACTTACAAGATTGTAAGAGCAGACCAATTGCTATAAAAGGAGGGAAGATGCACTTCCAATCATTGTTTTCTTGTTAGCAATGGTTACCTCAAAAGAAGCATGTGCAGCCATCATCATTTAGCATCAAAATGACCTTATGTATGGTAGAAGAGAAAGTTTAACATGCTGCAACTTCAGAAAACACATGCAAATAGAAAAGGTGCCAGAAAAAACAAAAAAAACAAAACAGGTGCTGCATCAGGTGCTGCAAATGCTAACAAGCAAACAAATTGGTTTTGTTGTAAATATTTGTAGTGCATGTGGTGTCAAATTGATTAAGTACCTGACAGAACCAATTACCGGATCATCTAGAACTTCAAGGAGTGAGGTTTGATTGCAGTGAAGAAGTCTTAAGGACGTCCAAGAGAGTCCAGCAAGCACCAGGACTGTCTCCTCCTGAGGAGTCGGCTACATAATCGTTTCTCCAGCAGTGCAGAGCTCACTCAGGAATGACAGCAGGTTGGTGTGAGAGCATTTGCACGAACTGTGAAGACAAGACTTTTGGACAAGGGCCTGGTGTCAAGGGCAGCAAAGAAGCTACTTCTCTCCAAGAAAAACAGCAAGGACAGACTACATTTCTGCAGGAAGTACAAAGATTGGACAGCAGAAGACTGATGAAAAGAAATTATCTTTGATGAAGCTCCCTTCCGATTGTTTGGGACATCTAGAAAATGGATTGTTCGGAAAAGAAAAGGTGAACACTACCATGAGTCCTGTGACATTCAAACAGTTGAAGCATCCTGAGACCATGCTTTTCAAACATAATTCTGCCCCAAAACACGGCCAATAACAAAGAAGTGTATTAAAACATCCTGCAAGAGCAACTTCTTCCAACGATCCATGAGCAATTTGGTGATGATTTGTGCATTTTCCAGCATGATGAACCACCATGTCACAAAGCAACAGTAATAAAGAAGTGGTTCGAAGATCATTACATTTAAATTTTGGATCCATGCCCATTCAACTCCCTGCATCTAAATCCCATAGAGAACCTGTGGGCATTCCTCAAAAGGTATCACTGTTTTTCAGTATTCCATAGAAACATGTGGAAAAGTAATCTACAAATACTGAAGCAGCAAACTTTGCAAAACACAACATTTCTGTCACTGCTAAAACATTTGGCCATGACTGTACACACATAAGGAATTTGTCTTGGTGTCAGGAGCTTCTCGTACAGAAAGTACAAACATAGTGCAGACATACATATAATTTAAGGTTAGCTGGTAATTAGACAGTCCAGTTGTGTTTGAACAGGGTTATAACTGAACTTTGCAGGCAGTTAGATCTCAAGGAACAGGATTAATAATTTGATTAAAAGTCCATTATCTATGATGACTGAGCTGTAACATAAAGTGAGCAAATATTGCAGCATCAATTTGTCAAAATACAGTTACTGAGCCGATGCAGTATCCCTTGAGGCAACATGTTCCATATACAACAAACCAGCTATTAGGTTACTGAAGAGACCAAGAAAATAATCAGCTCCAAAAAAAAAAGTGTAGATAAACTCCTAATTTTTTTTTTTTCCTTAAGGGAACATAATCGAACCAACAGGGCCCTTAGTATAATCACTCGCTGTATCATTATATTGAATATTATTTAAAACCCATTTTCCCATGAGGTTGGTTACAAACAATCCCTCAGTTTGACTGAATGAGCGGTCAATTTTCTTTACACTTCTAATCCATCATACCAGTTGGTCTATTTACTGAAATGTTGTGGTGCTGACTAAAGTTGGAAGGGACAACTCCATCACTAAAGGGTTAGTTCACCCAAAAATGAAAATTAGCCCATAATTTACTCATACCTCCTAGGTGTATATGACTTTCTTCTTTCAGATGAATCCAGTCTGAGTTTTATTATAAACAGTCTTTGATCTTTCAAGCTGTTTAATGGCACTCAGCAGGTGATGCGATGCCCCTAAGGTGACATGGTCGGCTCACTCAGTTTTGTCGTCACACATGGGCATAAATACAACCATAAAGTCATATCTTTATTGGCATAATTCACAGATAAATGAGCATTTTGTGTTTTCATTTACAAATGAAACTAAGTGAATGATTAATTCCTCAACGAACCCTATAGTATTTATAATTATGGTCTATTAATTAGCCGTGAGAAACTCATGAGAAATGGATGTTGTTCCCTCAGCATAACATCTTGAGGTCACGACATAAAGAATTTGTTACCTTACAAAATGATCTTGTGGCCACAACATAATATCACATTCCCATGAGTTATCTCAAATTAATATTTTGTGGCCACAACATATTATCATGTAATTATGTCAGGGTCACGACAAAACTAAGTTTACCGACCATGTCACCTTAGGGGCACTGTACATGCATCAGTCCAAAAGAAGTGAAATAAAATTTGCCCATTCTTAATAAAAAGTGTTTCAAACAGTTCCATAAGGTGAACAAAGGCCTCCTGTAGCGAATCTCTGCATTTTTGTAAGAAAAATATCCATATTCAAAACATAAGAATCCATTTAATCTAGCTTGTATCAACAGTTGTACACAGAAGCAACTCCAGGAGGATGAGTGCGAGGTTGGCATTGTGCATGCACCGGTGAAGCTCGTGAAAACCAACATTCGTCTCTCTCTCTCTCTCTCTCTCACATAAGCACGTTCATGCACACACACACACAATGCACAAAACAGTAAATACTTCAAATACAGCAAATACTTCAACTAATAACAAAACATACTTATAGTAGGTGATTCAGAAGCGCCAGATTGTCGTAACAAAGTTAGAATTACCTCCTCTCCTAGGTTCATGAACCAGTCGTCCATAAAATGCGTTGCTGTTCTGTTGTAAGTATTCTTAAGGATTCCTAAATGCATCTACTTTTTTGAAGGCCAAATAAAGTGCTTTTGCTTTCTTCTAGATACACACAACATCACCCTGACATGACTGCTTCAACACTGTGTCATTGAAACCACGCTTTCTTTCTTTGTGTCAACATTTGCGTGACATTACAAAATATTTCCAGATAGTGATGTAGAGATGTTTGGGCATGTTTAAACAAGGTGTTTTTTTTTTGGGGGGGGGGGGGGGGTCTTAACTTTGATAAAGAATATCGCTACAGATTTGAGACTTTAGTCTTTGCAACAGATCTTCTTTATGCACAGAGAGCTTGTAACAATACAAAAAGAAAGGAAAAATTTGAATCGCATCATATGACCCCTTTAACAGGAGCAAAGGAAGCAAAGTCTCCTTATTTGGCAAAGGGAATTCATCTGAAAGAAGATGACTTGAGGGTGAATAATTTATGGGCTAATTTTCATTTTTGGGTGAACTTACCCTTTAACCAAATCTCTGTTAATGGCTAGTGCTGAAAATGACTCAGTGTTTGTTCTAATGGAGTGCAAATGATGAAGTGTACTTTGTCCTAATGTATGGAAATGTTATGTGCTTTTGGGTGCATGATAACCAGCATTTGCGTAGATTTTTAGCTGAGACCTTCAGTGTTTGTTTGTTTTTTCCAGTCACCTTTCACCCAAGAAAAGGAGCAAGCACCAAAAAACGAAGTGAGATTACATTACAATATCTAATTGATCCAAGATTTTAAAACTACACAATATTAGAAATATATATTCTCTCTGTACAACATAAATTAACTGCCTGCTTTATTGTTTCTCCAATCTATTCACTTTACAAAATAACAGGAGAGATGGGGCAGATCTTCAGCGCTGTGGTAAGATATAGTTTTTGTATTATTTTCTATTATAAAAACTGTATTAGAAACCATATTGGTCTAAAGCCAAACTGACTGCCTCATCAGTGGGCAAATTCTGCCAAGTTCGTTTGCGAGCTGGGTGAGCCTCTGTACCTCAAGTTAACCTGTGTCTGTCTCATAAACAAGCACTAGGGGAGGGGGCAATACTTTACAGCAATACACATATACAGTAAACCAGAGGCTCCTAAATTTAATATGTTAATGACTCACAGATTCACATGTTCCACAATGACTGGAATAATGTGGAAAGAAAGTAGTTCATGCATCACACAAATAAACCAACCAGAACTAAGCAACAAATAATCTACAGTTATAATTGCTAATCAAAGTCACATTGACAGTGTGCACTTATGAAACATAATTTAGTAGACTTTGACACAAAGGAAAATAATACAAAAACTGTATCTTACCCACTGCGAAATAAAGAGCAACTGCAAAGAGTCCAAGAAAGACTTTGTTCATGTTTCCTGTTGTATGTGAGCTGAGTTCAAGTAGAGGACCGTTCCAGTCTAGTCGGACTGCTGTGATCCTCTATATTTATAGATCCACACCCATATGGCACCACCCATTACATTTCCAAACACAGAAGGTATGGACCACAGCCTTGCAGCTACCTGAGTCTTACAGCTGACTGCAAATGATCTAATTTATGGACAACTATGCCCAGAAAAAAAAAAAAAACTAAAACAACAAAGGAAAAAAAAAAAGAGAAAGGGGAAAAAAGATCAGCAGTCTGGTGCTGAAAAAAGAATAATGAAAAAAAAAAGCCCTTGATCAGGGTTCCTCAATTAGTTTTCACCAGGGGGTTGAATTCTGCCAATGATACCAAGCCAAGGGCCACTGACCTATTATATATATATATATATATATATATATATATATATATATATATATATATATATATATATATATATATATATATATATATATATATATATGTTATTATTAATACAAATATTATATAAATCTTGCTTTTTACATAATCGATAAATAAAGATAAATACAAGATAAATATTCAGATTTTCCACCCAGTAGTCTGTTTTGTTCAAAGAATCATAAACATTTTTGCATTTAGATACAGAAGAACTTTGGCTGTTGAATATTAAAAGCAAATGAACAAACAAAAAGTCTGCCATGCAAATCAACTGTTCCTGCCTGTTCCTAGACTGGATCTCTTCTCTCCACTTTCCCTAGTTGCAGATTCAATTATTAGATCTGTCAGCATTAATATTTTTATACTTCGATTTATTTTTTGTGGGGGACTGGGGCAAACTGTAACACAGTGTGTCCTAACCAGACGTATATTTTGTCCTAACCACCCATGTGACAATAAGCAACATGGAATTCTATTTTAGAAATGCTTTTTATTTTTTGAGAGGCAGAAGGCAGAAACAACATATAAAATATGACAGTGATTATGAGATTATGATAAATCATGTGCTTTATTCATTTTTTAATGTCTAATGTGAGTTTAAATGTTATTTTGCGTAATCTTTTTTAGCAATAGTGAGATATTTTTCCTCAAACCTTGAAAATAATTGATTCTAAAGCAAACTTACATTAAAACTGTGAACCAACATCCTTAACAAAGATGGTAACTTATCAGTCACTCACTCAAAACTGTTCAGTCCATTCACATTTGAATCATCTATTTTCAGTGTCCACTTTTCTTTACTTAACACTCACCATGTTTTTGCTGTCACATCGTAGATCTACACTAGACATGACAAAGCATTCATGTGATTGGGCTAGTCAACTCTACAAAAGACTAATGGTGAGCAACAGCTCCAGTGGTGTAGATGGTAAATCGTGTGACATAACCATTTTGATGCTATCGACCTGAGTTCGAATTTGCCTTTTGCTGAATTTTTTTTCTCCCTTTTCAAATCTCATGTCGCATCCAAAAGGCATTTTTCAATAAAAATGATGGCGATAATTGAAAAGTTGAAAATAAAGTATCAGATAGGTGTAGGGAGGGCTTTATTGTCCCAATAAGGTGGATTACATTTTTTAATTAGAACTGGAATTAAAATTATAATTTTCACTCAATATGTTATTATTGCATACTGTATAATTTGCTACACTATTGCAGTGAAGATAATTGCCACGATTTGAAATAACTAGCATAAATAGCAAAATCCTGCTCTTGTATAGTGTAAATGGAATTATTACTTGGTGTAAAGCAAGGGTGTCAAACTCAGTTCTTAAAAGGGCTGCAGCCCTGCAAAGTTTAGTAATAGTCCTGCACTAACACACAAAACTTGGGCTGCATGAGACAACTCTAAAATGCTTCGGAGGCAGCATTCCCAGACAAAAAGGCATCAAGGCACGGTCAAACGTCTCGGTTACGTACGTAACCCTCGTTCCCTGATGGAGGGAACGGAGACGTTATGTCGACCGACAAATGGGGTCTCACTTGGGAGGCCAATCATCTCTGATTTTAAGAGAAAACGCCAATGAAATTGGCAAGTGGATTAACACACCTGAGCCACTCCCCGTGCCAGCGGGTATAAATAGGGCGACAGGTGCATCCACTCATTAGGTTTTACGCTGAGGAGCCGAGAACGTGTCCCGGCAACAGCGAATGGTTCAAGGTTGTGGCATGGGGACATAACGTCTCCGTTCCCTCCATCAGGGAACGAGGGTTACGTACGTAACCGAGACGTTCCCTATCTGTCGGTCACTACGAGTTATGTCGACCGACAAATGGGGTCCTATGGAAAACGCCATAACCTGAACCACGTCACAACCCTGAGGCGCTGCAATTGTTGACAAGCCTTGGCGTGCCACAAAAGCTACGCTTAAGGTCGTAACCTTCCCAAAGCCCCAGCGCAAATTCACTGACCTTGGTACCGAAGGGGCCAAAGGGTGAGTACATCGCTGCTGGAGAAGGCCATGCTGCTGTTCCGCCCACATAAAGTAAATGGAAGGGATTTCAACCTTCAGTGAAAGATAGCTTCAAATCTTCCCTATTTGTTCTTTCAGCTGGCAAGACAATGGGGAAGCGAGCCTTTAGGAAAGGCCGCTACGGAGACCACATCCTACCCGTAGGGAGGTGACATGTGGATATACCGATATGGACTGACCCAGGGGGCAGTACTACATATGGAAAGGGTCTCTGAGGCAGGTCCTACCTTGGAGCAGGGATGGAACGGCTGCCAGAAGAGACTGACAGAGCGATCTGTCAAGGGAAGACACGGGTTTGCCAAGAGGGAAACCTTACTGTGGAAGAATACACATATGGGATTACCCGTAGGGAACCCAGCCATATGGACACCTAGCCCAGTACAGGGGCTGACCGGCTCCGGGCATGCTAACGCCAGTACTGGGCCTGGTGACAGACTGCTCCGCCAAGTCTGACGCCGAGGGTGCTGGAGGATGCTCGACCAGGGTACGCCAACCGGGGCACTCTACTGGGAGAAGAAGGCGCTCACATCCCCGTGTTAGGGGGAATGGCGCAGCAAGCGAGACACCCAGCCAGCCCTTCCCGCCAATTACCTGTTACCCAACACACGGGAGGAAACTGGCTCTACACGGAGGTTGTAAAACCTCGCAAAGGTGTTAGGTGTCGCCCAGCCCGCAGCTCGACAAACGTCTGCCAGAGAGGCGCCGTGCGCCAACGCATAGGAGGAGGCCACACTCCGTGTGGAGTGGGCCCTCACCCCCAGGGGGCACGGCTCGCCTTGGGAATGGTAAGCCAAGGCGGTGGCGTCCACTATCCAGTGGGCCAACCTCTGCTTAGAGACAGCCTTTCCCTTCTGCTGACCTCCAAAGCAGACCAGGAGCTGCTCAGAGCTTCTGAAGCTCTGGGTGCGGTCCACGTATATGCGAAGCGCTCTTACGGGACACAGCAACGACAAGGCTGGATCTGCCTCCTCCAGGGGCAGCGCTTGCAGGTTCACCACCTGGTCTCGGAAGGGAGTGGTGGGAACCTTGGGCACGTATCCAGGCCGGGGTCTCAGGACAACGTGAGAGTAGGCCGGCCCGAACACAAGGCACTCTTCACTTACCGAAAATGCTTGGAGGTCCCCGACCCTCTTGATGGAAGTGAGCGCGATCAGGAGCGCTGTCTTGAGAGACAGGAACTTCAGCTCAACCGAATCCAGCGGCTCAAAGGGACCCCTCTGAAGTCCCGCCAGGACAATAGAGAGGTCCCAGGAGGGAATCAGGGGTGTCCTAGGAGGATGTAACCTTCTGGCACCCCTCAGGAACCTAACGATCAGGTCATGCCTCCCCAGGGACCGGCCGTCCACTGCATCGTGATGTGCTGCAATGGCAGCCACATACACCTTCAGGGTGGAGGGTGACAGCCCACGCTCCAGCCTACCTTGCAGGAAAGAAAGCACGACTCTGACCGGCATCTCCGGGGGTCTTCTCGGTGAGAAGAACACCAATTCGTGAACAGACTCCACTTCAGAGCATAGGCCTGCCTCGTAGAAGGGGCTCTAGCCTGAGTGATAGTGTCTACCACCGCTGGGGGCAGATCACATAGGTCTGCCGCGTCCCGTCTAGAAGCCACACGTGGAGGGTCCAGAGATCTGGACGCGGGTGCCAAATGGTGCCAAGCCCCTGAGAGAGAAGGTCTCTCCTCAGGGGGATGCGCCAGGGAGGGGCTGTCACGAGGAGCATGAGTTCCGAAAACCAGGTCCGGGTGGGCCAGTAAGGCGCAACCAACAGGACCTGTTCCTCGTCCTCCCTGACCTTGCACAGTGTCTGTGCGAGCAGGCTCACTGGGGGAAACGCATACTTGCGTAAAGCCCGAGGCCAGCTGTGTGCCAGTGCATCTGTGCCCAGGGGGGCCTGGGACAGGGAATAGTACAGCTGGCAGTGGGAGGACTCGTGGGAAGCAAACAGGTCTACCTGGGCTTCCCCGAATCGACTCCAGATCAGCTGGACCGTCTGGGGATGGAGTCGCCATTCCCCGGGGAAAGTGAGCTGTCGTGAGAGCGCGTCGGCTGCACGATTGAGCTCCCCCGGGATGTGGACAGCGCGCAGCGACTTGAGCCACGTCTGACTCCAGAGGAGGAGATGACGGGCGAGTTGAGACATGCGACGTGATCGTAACCCGCCTTGTCGGTTGATGTACGAAACAGCCGCAGTGTTGTCCGTGCGGACCAACACGTGCTTGTCCAGCACTAGCGGACGAAACCGTCGCAAAGCTAGATGCACTGCCAGCAACTCCAGGCAGTCCAGGACCCTGAGGCTGCCTGCCCGTTGCATGTCGCGCCCCAGCCCGAGTTGGAGGCATCTGTTGTGACAACAACGTGCCGGGACACTTGTTCTAAGGGCACGCCGGCCCGTAGAAAGGCAAGGTCCGACCAAGGACTGAATAGGCGGCGACACATCAGTGTGATGGTGACACGATGTGTACCGCGGCGCCATGCCCATCTCGGGACTCGGGAGTGTAACCAGTGCTGAAGTGGTCTCATATGAAGCAACCCGAGCGGCGTGACTGCGGCTGCGGATGCCATATGCCCCAGGAGCCTCTGAAAGTGTTTCAGCGGTACCACTGTCCTGCCTCTGAAGGAACTCAGGCAGTTCAGCACTGAGTGGGCACGCTCGCTGGTGAGGCGTGCCGTCATACTCACCGAGTCTAACTCCATACCGAGATAAGAGATTCTCTGCACAGGGGAGAGCTTGCTCTTCTCTCGGTTGACCTGAAGCCCCAACCGACTGAGGTGCCGAAGCACGAAGTCCCTGTGATCGCACAACTCCTCTCGGGACCGGGCCATAATGAGCCAGTCGTCGAGATAGTTGAGGATCCTGATGCCCACTTCCCAAAGTGGGGCAAGGGCGCCCTCCGCGACCTTCGTGAAGACACGGGGGGACAGGGAGAGCCCGAAGGGGAGGACCTTGTACTGCCATGCCTGACCCTCGAAAGCAAAGCGCAGGAACGGTCTGTGACGAGGGAGGATAGAGACATGAAAGTACGCGTCTTTCAGGTCGATCGCTGCAAACCAGTCCTGGGGCTGGACGCATTTGATAATGCGTTTCTGCGTCAACATCCTGAACGGGAGCTTGTGTAGGGCCCGATTCAAGACTCGCAGATCCAGGATAGGTCGAAGGCCACCGCTCTTCTTGGGCACGATGAAGTAAGGGCTGTAAAACCCCGTCCTCATCTCGGCTGGAGGGACCGGCTCGATTGCATCCTTCGCCAGGAGGACAGCAATCTCCTCGCGCAAGACAGGGGCGTCCTTGACTGCCACCGAAGTCTCGAGTACGCCATTGAACTTGGGGGGTCGCCGGGCGAATTGAATCGCATAGCCGAGTCGAACCGTCCGGATGAGCCAGCGTGACGGGTTGGGCAGCGCAAGCCACGCTCCCAGATACCGTACAAGTGGCACCAAAGGGACAGTCGACATACCCGCAGTGGTGCAGCGATGGGGAGTCGTGCCGGAAGGCCCAGAAGGCACTGCGTCCTGGGTCATCGCAACCACACTCCTCGTGTTCCCGGAGGAACTGGCCAGAGACGCGTGGAGAGGCGTTGCGTCTCCGAACCGCGACCTCTTGGCCGCTGGCGAAAGGGGGCGTCGTGGGTGAGAGTGAGGAAGCTGTGCGTCGCTCATTGTCAAGCCACGAGCCTTGCAACTCGGAGGAAGGAGAATTTGCTCTTTTATTGAAAATGTCCGGCCAGTGGCGGAACAAAACAAAACAGAAACTGAAGATTCTCCGCCCGGCCCTCCTCCGGGGGAAGGAGTGGCGCTGTCTTCGCCATCTCCTGAAGAGCAGTTCTCCGCATCTCCGAGTTGCCCGTGTCAGGGCCGCTTGGTCGACTTCTTGGAGGACTTCGCAGCCGGGAGTGACACGGGGGGCGCCGCTCTCCTGCGCGGGGCTCGACGCGCCGGCCTCGAAGAACTCTCAGCACGGGGCGGAGCTGGCGTAGAGGACGCAGGGGGGCGCCCACGGCGACGAGCAGGCTGAGGCGCTACCCGCGACGGAACGGTGGCAGCCGGAGAGACACGTCGGGGCAGGATGTGCTGGATGGCCTCAGTCTGCTTCTGTACCGCCGAGAACTGCTGGGCAAAGTCCTCGACAGTGTCGCCGAACAGGCCTGCCTGGGAGATGGGGGCGTCGAGAAAGCGCGCTTTGTCCATGTCCCTCATCTCAGCCAGGTTCAGCCAGAGATGCCGCTCCTGGACCACCAGCGTGGACATCGCCTTCCCGAGGGACCGCGCCGTGACCTTCGTTGCCCGTAAGGCGAAGTCGGTCGCCGTGCGCAGCTCCTGCATCAACCCCGGGTCGGTACCACCCTCGTGCATGGTTTTGAGTGCCTTGGCTTGGTGTACCTGCAGGATAGCCATGGCATGCAGGGCAGAGGCAGCTTGGCCCGCAGCACTGTAAGCCTTGGCAGCGAGTGCGGCCGTCAGCTTACAGGCCTTGGACGGGAGGCGCGGACGATTCCTCCAAGTGGCGGCGTTTTGTGGGCACAAGTGCACCGCAACCGCCCTCTCCACCTGGGGAACCTCTACGTACCCCCTGGCTGCCCCGCCATCGAGGGTGGTGAGGATGGAAGAGGGAGAAGAGCGGCTTCTGGCCGTGAAAGGGGCCGTCCACGACTTCGTCACCTCTTCATGCACCTCCGGGAAGAAAGGCACCGGAGCAGAACGAGGTTGTGAGCTGCGTCCCGCGCCGAGAAACCAATCATCCAGCCGTGAGGGCTCGGGACTGGGCGGTGTAGTCACCTCCAGTCCGATACTCACGGCTGCCCGGGCAAGCATGGCCGACAACTCCAAGTCCGATTCGGCAGTAGCGACAACACCCGAGGGGGGCAGCCCCGCCGAACCTTCATCCTCAGAGGTCGATAACCCATCCCCCGATGCAGCAATCGACATCTGGTCCTCGGGCGGCGCACCGAAAGACACGCTGGGACCGCTGTGAGACGGCCCAGCAGAATCAATCGGCAGCTGCACGGGACAGTCGCTGCGTGAGGAGTGAGAGGTCCGTGGGGCGTGGCCCGGCGGAGAAGCTCTCACTGTGATCCTCAGATCTCCCAGAGCGCCAGCCGGCGGCCCTCTGCTCGAGCCAGAGAGACCGGGACGGGTGGCGACAGAGGGGTCTGCTGCACTCCCCTTGAGGAGTGAGAGACGCGATCGCAGCGCTGCCATGTTCATACGCCCACAGTAGACGCATGAATCATCCACGAGCGCAGCCTCAGCGTGTTGGACGCCCAGACACTGCAGACAACGCTCGTGACCGTCAACCGAAGACAGGAAACGACCGCATCCAGAAGGACACGGACGAAACGGCATCTTGAAAAAGACGCGAATCGTCCGTGATTTGCTCTTTTAGAACTGTCTCTTTTAGCCGAAGCGCCCAGGGGAATCGCCGACTCGCAGGGACACCGCTGTAATGCGCCGTCACACCGACCAGGAACAGTTAGAACAAAACAAAGATGATGGCTTTGTAGAGGTTTCTTCATCCACTACTCGGCTCCGAAGCAAAAATCTAATGAGTGGATGCACCTGTCGCCCTTTTTATACCCGCTGGCACGGGGAGTGGCTCAGGTGTGTTAATCCACTTGCCAATTTCATTGGCGTTTTCTCTTAAAATCAGAGATGATTGGCCTCCCAAGTGAGACCCCATTTGTCGGTCGACATAACTCGTAGTGACCGACAGATAGGGAATCCAAATTCTGCTTTACTTTCTGTCTCTGGAGGTAAAATCTCCCCCACTAAAAAAAACATCCTTTCATCCTAACATATTTTTTCCACACTGACTTCAGCTGTTTACAGGAATATGGCCCTGTGTCTCTAATAGGAATATACCGGTATCAAATTTTCCTGTTGCGATTAATTGCTCACACTTTTATCATGGTAAACGGTATTATCACGGTATTGAAATTTAGTTTAAAAAGGTGCTCATAAAACAGTATAACAGGTTTTTCTTATAACAAAAATAACTGAACATTTAAATTAGTGCTGTCAAAATTAGCGCGTTAACGCATTAGATTAATTTGAAATATTTAACGCGTTAAAAAAAAAATAACGCAATTAACGCGGTTGCAGTTTTTTTTTATTTCCAGTTGTGGCCTATGTGTGTTCAACGTGCAAAGAAATATGGATAAGACCAAGGAAGGACTTTTAGACGGAAAGTTTCAGTATAAAACTCTGCCGGATTACTCTTCAGTCTGCCACAAGAAACATTACTCTTCATTCAGTCTGCCACAAGAAACAGCAACATTAAAATCATGAACTCAAATGTCATTGTTTAAAAAAAAAAACAATGACTGTAACAGTGCGTAAATCAGACCTTTCTGTAACGCTAACGTTAATAAGCTTAAACGAAAATAACGAAATAATTGTGTAGCGGAGTATTTTTTGTACACAGTGCCGCGAACTGTCAATCACTCCTGTGCGCGTGCATCACTGTCCTCCTCAGCAGCAACTTGCGCTCTCTCTCTTCATCAAGCTTTAAAACAAAAAGGGGACAAAAAGATCATATTGTCTTTGTGCATAGGCTATAGATTAATTAGATAAATGAATATCTAAATTTGTGCCTTGCCGTCTACGGTATTTTTTTAGAACTTAGAAAAAAAGATGCTGCAGCCAATGAACCGCCAGCGGGGGCTGCAGGACGACTCAACCTCCGCAGACAGTTTTTAATGTTTATCAGACAATAAATACTCAAGATTTTGCTTTAGTATAACTCACAATGAGTTTCACACACCTTCTCCGGCCACGTTGAGTTGTTGACACTTAACAGTGGGAAAAGCTACACATGCGCTATTCACTTGTATAACTTAAGGGTGAATGGGTAGTTTCTGCTCTGGGTGGGATGAATTAGGAAGCTTGCATTGTGAAGGGCGCTCTGAAAATCGGCAGTGCAGGTAAAAGATTAAAACCTCTATTAAAACAGATGTCCAAATGAGCGTACCGGTACGCTACAAGCACGTTCTGGGCGCACGGAGAGGTGGCGGTTCGCTCAAGAGCTATATTTGGAAGTGGCGGTACTGAGTACCGGTGCATACCGGCCCACTTAAAGCACTGGCAATGACTATACTTTGGAATTTTTTTGCAGTCCACTTAGAATTCAACATGGAAATCATTTTAGTTCTTTATTGGCATTGATTGTTTTGAAATTCAAATGGTACTTACATGTTTTTATTTCTGTAATAAATATGGCTTTCAAGCCAACAGTTAATTTGGAGGATATTGATGGTTTATTGCAGGTATGTTGTTTACATGAGAAAATCTGTGTTACAAGTTAAACAAAAATTCCAATAAACAATCATATTTTGAATTTAATTAGTTTCTTTGTCTTGAGTTTACATTAATTATTTACATTTTACATTTACACATCCAAAAAGTTTCAGTCTGTTAATTGCGATTAATCGCGATTAATTTTAAAAAATTGTGCGATTAATTAGTTGATTTTTTTTAATCGATTGACAGCACTAATTTAAATACAATAAAGCAATACCGAAAAATAGTTAAAAGTTTTGCCAGTTAAAAGTTTTGCACTGATTAAAGTGCTAAAGAACTATAAAGACCCATAAGGTATCACTTTACAATAAGATCTCTTTAGTTCACCTTTAACATTCACAATGAGCAATAGATTAACTAATGTCAAAAATAGTGGTGGGCCGTTATCGGCGTTAACGTGCTGCATTAACGGGAGACTATTATCGGGCGATAAAAAAAAATATCGCCATTAATCTATTCTCAAAATTGTGTTGGGAGCTGGGTCTATACTAAGCAAGCTATGATGACTTTCACCTTGATATTTTAAATAACCGACTGGCTGAGGCCAGCCTAAAAAGATGCTCAGGACAGTTGACGGTTGATCGTCACGAAAGCTTATCTTTTTCACATGTTTTTAAGCCTTACCCCTTGTCGATTTAAACATTAAAGCATCCAAACACAAGATGCGGAAAAGCTGAACAGAGTAGCTGGTTACTCGCACGCTGTGCTCGGTACGGAGAGAGAGAGAGAGCCGTTTATCACAGACAACGACACTGAACCGAGCTCTCTTCTGCGAAGTTCTACTCAAAGTGCCTCCTGCACCTTATGAATAAATACAAATACCAGTTTGAACAAACAAAAAGCAGCATCCTTAACAAAGCATGATAAATAAATAAAAATAAACGAACATACAAATTAAACAATTTCAAACAGGGCCAACTGGTACAACCTTCTCCGTGTCCCCCCTAACCCCAACTACAGCCCTGCTCACGCCTGTTTCACACATACTCCTTCTGCAGTGCATATGCAGTCCGTGTGCATTACATATGTGGTGCAGCACGGACTCGATGTGCTTTCACACAGGACGCGTTTGCAGTCTGCTACTCGGTACGTAAAGGATCGCTGCACTGCTGCAAACGCAACACTCCTGGAATGCTACTGGAATCCGTTAACATGGGTGTCTAAAAAAAAATTCAACGCATACGCACTGCAGGCGGAGTATGTGTGAAACAGACATAAGGTTGTTTGCACCTTGTGCAATGTGGAATTAGTTTACAGCTCTTTCAAGCACTTTGTGAAGCATTTTGGAAACAGGAGATGAGCCCCTTTTCTAATGCACCACCTAGCTTGATAAACCCCTTCTCAAAGACTTACTGTTTGTCAAATTTATTTGGGTAACACACATATTCTGAATGCCTTCGGCAGAATTCGAATGAGCCACTTTAATCTAGATTAATATAGATTAATTTCAAGATCACAGTGAGATTAATCTAGATTAAAAAAATTGTATCTATGCCCATCACTAGTTAAAAATGAAGCCCTAATGTAAAATATAAATTAACAATAAAAACAAATCTAAATACTTTCAAACAACTTCTATGTCATGTTGTAGTCCAGATTAAAATAGCATATTAAGACTTAATACTTAAGTGTTTGGCACTATGATGAACATCATAGCAAATACACAAATCTGATTAAAATTATTAAATATGTTTAAGAAAGTAGGGCAGCTGGTTTATTTGTGGTGTTTCAAGGGTAAGGACTGCATTTTCTGCAGTTTATCACCTTCTGCTGTCAGAGAGTGAATGTGTGTCTTACGTGTTTCTCCATGTGCTTCTCATGCGTGCTTGTTTACATCAGAGCACACAGAGTCTTTCAAGCAGCATACAGCGGTGTTGTTCATTTTGACCAGTTGATGGGAATAGTATTCTTAAAATGCCTGCCAAATTCTGAATAATTTTTTATATATAATTATTCACGGTATTTAGAAGTGCCCACGATAACAATATCATGCATATTAATTACCGTGATATATCGCATTACCGAATACCGGCACAAGTCTAGTCTCTAATAATCTCTAACAAATCTGACAACAATGTTATCATAATGTTGTAACTTCTGCACAAATAGCGTTATTAAAACGGCAGCTAACACCACCACCACCACGGCGGCACCTCAGGTGGACAACCACAAAGCTAACTGCACCAACACGGCAGCGCCTCAGCAGACGAGCCCGCAAGTAACTGTACCACCACAGCAGTGCCTCAGGTGGACGAGCCTGCAGCTAACAACAGAACCACTAACTTCTTCAGGCTAGATCAGTCAGTGTGAATACGCAGTCCTAAGTGCATGTCTAAGACCACTGACTGTTTCTAAAGCAACGGGAAATTTCTAAGGACTTACTGTTCGGCTCTGTCATTCGGAGGGTGGGGTTTCTTGTGATTGAGCGACCTTATTGAGCATTGAATATATTATAGTGTTTGCTCACACAGACTAGCCAGTCTCCTTCAACCTCAAATTCTATTTCCAAAATCTCTATCCATTCTCCCCCTCCCTCCCTGCATCTTGCAACACACCTCACTTACAAACATCCTTTCATCCAAACATTCCCTCTTTCCACCCTTCCTTCAGTCTATTCTTCCCTCTCTTTACATCCCAATTGCACTCCCTCCCTACCTCCCCCTACCTCCTCCTCCTATATCCTCTTATCCTTGACCCCCCCCCCCCCCCCCTCTTTTCGAAGCTACAATGGATTCTTCCTAACAACCATGTTCTTCACATCCTTGAAGACTTCAGACAGTTGCACCTTCATCTGCACCACCATAATGAGGGTCTACACACCAGCCTACGTCTTCACTGAACTCTGCCTTCCATTATCAGACTAGAAACCTCAAAGCCTCACACTTCATCTGAGCTAGACAGATGTACTAAGCGTCAGCTTGGGGGGCTGGAGAAGTTTTGTCATGCCCTGACATTTGTGTTTTTTTGGCTAAAGTCTAATATCATTGAAATCAGCACAAACTGGGCTATAATATAATATAATATATAATGTGAGCAGCATGTTTTTACTTGATTATGTTTTTGAGAAAAAAAATAAAAATATGCATGGTTAGTGAAAAACTAAAAATTTTAAATCACTTTAATAATAATAATTGGTTCCTGGGACTTTTGAGAACTGGACCCTGTAGCCTAGAATTTTTCTTTCTAAATGATGTGAAAATCATCTTGTTTACTTACTTACAGAAAACAATATATTGATTTAAATTTTCTTGTTTGTAAAAGTCATATGTCAGTAGGCGTCAACTATCATAAATTTCATTGTGATTTAAACCTGAGAAGACAAAGGCCCGCATAATGAGCTGAATAATGAGCTGCATAATGAGCTGCATAATGAGCTGCATAATGAGCTGCATAATGAGCCTCTCAGTCAGCTTGTGTCACTGAGAGGGAAGAGTTAAAAGAAAGAATGTGACGACAAAATAAATGTATAGATTTTAGGTTTGTAGTTTATTTAGAATATATTTAATTATCCCACAACATAATTTAATATTCTCTTGCGAGTGCAGTTAAACAGTTTATTAGAAACAATCAAAGCTGTCTTTTAAAGCTGATTTTTTTGCATCATTACTCCAGTCACACAATCCTTCAGAAATCCTCTTAACAATCTGATTTTCTAAAAAAAAAAAAAAAATCTATTGTTATTATTATCATTATTATTAGTATTATTTTCATTATCATTATTAATGTTGAAAAGAGCTGAGAATATTTTTTCAGGGTTTTTTTAAATAGTTGATAGAAATGGTATAGTATCAGAATCAGAATGAGCTTTGCTGCCAGGTATCTTTACACATACTAGGAACTTATTTTCGTGACAGAAGCTCCGCCGTGCAACAGAATGACAGCGACAGAACAAAAAACACATAATAACATAATAAAAATAATTATAAAAAAATACAAAAAAGTAGGTAAGGAATGACAATATACATTCCTTACCTACAGTGGTAATGTATATTGTTATTGAAACTTTATAATGTTTCACCTGATTACACATTTAGTCAGGACTTATAGTTTGGAAAAAGTTTATCTACTAAAATGTTTACATGTTACGTGAAAACTAGTACAAGTATATAAATAAATAAAAAGAGACTTACTCATGTTTATGATCTCTGCTGAATAAAGCTCTTCATTCTTTTTTCTTAGGAAATCCAAATCTCAAATCCTGAGGTAATCCTCATCACATCTTTTTGGGGTGAATTATATCTTATTCCTCTCATCGCGAAGCAAATAGTAAAAAAAAACAAAAAAAAACATGAACAGTCTCGCTGCGTTGTTTTCTGTTGTATGTGCCTTTTCAAACCGTGCGCTTCAGAGAAACATTAGAATCTCAAAAGAGCTTTCAGTGCAGGGGCTTGGTCACATTAGAAGATAATGAAGGGAGCCGTGAAAAACGGACATCACGTTGTTTTCATATGGATTACTTTATCATAGAATATTTGTTTTTGGCAGCACTTGTTTAGTTTAAAAGTAGACGTCAAGCTTTCTATAGATATCTCTCTCATGTCTCTTCGTTGAGTTTTCAGGGAGTTACAGTTCATTTTAATGACGTGTTTGTAAATGAAGATCAGCGCAGATAAAGGCGGCAGACAAACCAAGAGCACACCTTGTATGTTATCTTTATTTTGTAAATGCACAAAGTTTTGTTGTTATGTCTGTAAACTAAAAAGTAGACCCCCAGATTCGGTTGATGTATTGCTCTTATCTGTACGATCAAAACTGAAAGTGTAATTTAAGTTCTGTTCGGGGTTATCAGGAGAAAAGGCCTCATAACACGTTAATCGATTCCAAAGGGTTAGAATGGTGACTGCTGGGTTGATTCTGAACCGCCTCCGGAATTCAGTTCCCACAATCCACAGTCAAGAGCAGTTTCCACAGCATAATGTAACATATCCCATAGTCATTACAGCCATCCATGGGGGATTGAATGGTCCGTAGCTACTCATCCGCTCAGACAATGCAGCAAAAGTTGAAACCATAAACAAAAGATGAATGGCAGTTATGCAATTCATGCATTGGCCTACTTAATCTCTACTGAACAGCAATTCCTCCTCCAAGCAACTCCTATACCAACTCCTCAATCTCGTAACCGACTCTTCGTCTCATTTCCCATTTCCAGAAGTTAGACTTGACTCCGAAATAAACATGCATCCCTCGCCGGTCATTTGATTTAGATTTAAATTTTTATATAGGAAAAGATTAAAGACAATCGGTTTTGACTCCATATAAAACTGATTTTCAGCAGGTTCCTGCTCTGCAGAACATAAATACCACATACCACACAAAACTCCTAGACAAGACAGCAACAAACACACAAACCAAGAGATAAGGCCATCTCAGTGGTCACAGACATACCGGTCCATTAGATGGCGAACAAATGTTATTTTAAATAGTCTTATTGATGTTATAGTTCTGATGTACTGTGGAATCTCTTTCCAGGCTTTAGTGAGCACATAAAAAAAGATCTCTGTCCATAGCAGTTCCTAAAAGCCGGTAAAGGCAGAAGTCCGTTTGTAACAGATCTCGTAGTCCGCTCAAACCTTGAGCTGAGTTTTGGACGGTGCTGCTGGAGTGTGTCCATTTAAGTTTTGATAATACAAGTTTATCCCATGGCTTATTTTATAGCTCTGAAATGTCAAGGCATTACACAAAGATAGTGCAATACAGTGGTGAGTCCAGCCTGGAAGCCTGTTATGAATCTTATAGGCTCTATTATAGAGTCTTGTTACTGGTTCAAGAATTTCATTTGTTGCGAGTGACCATACAGGTAAACAATACGACAGAGTGGACATAATGATAGCATGAAGATATGTTTTAGAGACAGGAAGCAACAAATATGGTTAAATTTTACTAGAAACAAATAACTTTTGGTTTAACTTTCTTTTTAAGGTTTGGACATGCTCACGATAAGTCAGATGTGAGTCAAGAGAGACTCCCAGATACTTATACGTGGACACAATTGAGAGCTTTTGATTAGAAAAGTTGATGGGATTGGATATAGATAGCGGTCTCCTAGATGAATAAAAATACATACATTCTGTTTTCTTAATATTAAGTGTTAAGTGGTTATCTTGCAGCCAGTTATGTAAATGCTGCAGATCTATATTAAGTTTGTAATTAATTGTGTCAATGTTTGAACCAGACAGAAAAATAACAGTGTCATCAGCATATAACAAAGAACTAGAAAAATTAAGCACATAAGGAAGATCATTAATGTTCATAAGGAAAAGTAAAGGACATAAAATGCTGCCCTGTGGAACTCCCATAGAACAAACTCTTGGCTGTGATGTTACTGAGTCGATTTTTACAGTCTGAGATCTATCACTTAAATATGATGTAAAAATATCTATTGCGGAACAGGACAAAATTTGATGATTAACTGCATCGAAGGCTTTTCGAAAATCTATGTATATAACTCCAGTAACCTGACCCTTATTTAAAGACGCATGTATCTGCTCAGTAAAAAGCAGCAAAGCTCACATGGTTGACCGCAAGGATCGAAAGCCATGCTGGCAATCACTGAGCAGGTTATGGTCTTCAAGGTAACTGATTAGTTGATTATATAATGTTTTTTCAAGTAGCTTAGAAACAGTTGGCAGAATTGCTATTGGGTGGTAATTGGAGACATTGGTTGGATCATCAGACTTAAAAATCGGTGTGATCTAGCCGTTTTCCACATAGCAGGAAATACTGATTGCCGAATACACAGATTTACTAAATTATAAAAAAGCGGTATAAGAGTACTTGCATGAGTTTTAAGAAAAATCATGTTTAAATTATTCACATCACAAGCATAGGAAGTGTTCAAAGAACACAAAATAATAGTTTTATCATTTTGTGCAGTTTCAGAAAAAGAGAATTGCTGCAAAACTGTTGGTACTGATGTGAGAAACAGAGGAACAGTAAATCCAGAGGATAATTCTTGTACATATGCAATAAAATACTCATTGAAAGAATAAGCAATTTTATCATGATCAGTGAGAAGAGTACCATTTATGGATATCTGTAAACTGTTGTTATTTTTTATTTTGTTTTCACCAGTTAAAGATTTAATTGTTTGCCATAATGTTCTTGGGTTGGAGACCGTTCGATTAATTTGATTTTCAAAATAGATCTGTTTAACTTTGTATAATTCAAAATTACATTATTTTTTCTAATGATCATAATTATTTCTAAGCTGTATGAAAATAAGCTTAGCCTCAGGGTTTTTTTTAGTGATCTGTAGGCTTTCAAAGAGGAGGCCTTCTTTTTTAAAAGATGCAAAATGTCAGAAGTTACCCAAGGTACTGTATTTTGCCTTATGTGTATTTTACAGGTAGTAGTAATTTTTTGACGTATTGTCTCCAATCTTCTATGGAAATTTGACAGAACGTTTTCAGGATTTTGCAAAGACATCTCATTACTCCAATCAAATCCCAGGGAATATAGAAAAGTGGACATAAAGGCATTTTTGCCAGGACCAGGGTTAAGTTCAATTTTTCCAATAAATAAAAGAACAGAGAGTAAGAGTCTTAATGAGGACTGTCAGTGCTTATTCACAGTAGTGACTCTCGTGCCCATAGTTTTAAAGGGGGGGGGGGGGGGGTGAAATGCTCGTTTTCACTCAATATCTTGTTAATCTTGAGTACCTATAGAGTAGTACTGCATCCTTCATAACTCCAAAAAGTCTTTAGTTTTATTATATTCATAAGAGAAAGATAGTCTGTACCGATTTTTCCAGGAAAAAGACGAGTGGCTGGAGGCCACTTTATTTGATGTGCTTACGCGCCGATAGCTAAGTTAATAACACAGAGATATTTGAAGCAGTTTTACTCATCGCATGCGGATCCAACACACGATCCTGACCCTTTTTCGTTGGGACTGCATTATCCTTAAGAAATAAACGATGTGCAAATCCGGCGTCAAACTGGACTTTGTTTGTAAAACAAGCATCTTCGAAATGCAGGGAACAAACACAAACACTTGCACAACTCTGTTGATGCTCTGTAAAAATAAACTCCATCCACTGGTCCCGTAATGCTGTTTCTCTTTTGGTAATCTGTGCAGGGTTGTCTTGCCCTGGCAACCAAAAACTCACTCCTTTTGTGACATTTCGCGACGCTCTCGCTCTGATCAGTGAAGTCTGTTGTGCTCTCAGTGCTCTGCTATACGGGAGCGTGCGCTCTTCCGGCAGACGCGCCCTCAGGACCCATATAAGGAAATTCCGCTCCATCTAACATCACACAGAGCCATACTCGAAAAAAACTTTCCGAAACTTGTGACAAACCGGAAGTAGTATTTTTGGAACAGAAATACTCCTTCAAATGAACAACTTAATTTTTGAAACTTTGTCCATGTTTAGCTTGGGAATCCAACTCTTTAACAGTATAAAAACTCAGTATGCATGAAATAGCATTTCACCCCCCCTTTAAACTTAAAGTAATTTACCCACCGGTGGAAGATGATAGCGTAGGTCGAAATGATTGTCCATTCAAACTGAGGAGCGATGTTAAGACGAGAAACAAATCTTGTATTATCCTCCAGTCACATATACAAGGAAAAGTACTGCAGAACTGGAGCAATGCAAACCCGGCCAAAAAGAATAGCTTGTTCTCCAGATATGGCTCCTCCGAACTGGTCATTGGGCACATACCGTAACCCGCCTGGACCGGTCGCACACCCTCTGCAATCCGCAGAAGCAACAGGACAGAGCGCACCTGACACGGCCCTGGACATGCAATAACACGACTGCCATACCACATGCACCAGACCATCAGCCTCCCAGGCTGAGTCCACCTCTCCGCTGCGGCCACATCTCCAGGGCAGGTACCCCCACTCAGGCTCAGCTACTCTCTCTCGAGGCAAGTAAGATGGCTAGGGACTTGAACAACATCAAGGGCACTTGTTAAAGGGGGGGTGAAATGCTCGTTTTCACTCAATATCCTGTTAATCTTGAGTACCTATAGAGTAGTACTGCATCCTTCATAACTCCAAAAAGTCTTTAGTTTTATTATATTCATAAGAGAAAGATAGTCTGTACTGATTTTCCCGGAAAAACACGGCCGGCTGGAGGCGTGACGTGTGGGCGGAGCTAAAGAATCACAAGCGCCAGTAGGCTTTTGCGTTGAGAGCATGTGGAAGCTGTAACATTACCGTGAGGGAAAAACCATCATCCAAAACAAACCATGTCTTACAGTCAGATTCAGCCGTTTATTTATGATCCAGAATCAGATCCCGAGGCTGAAACTGAACGAGAGCATCAGCAGCAACGACTCGCTCCGAGCGGGGCTCGAACCCGGGTCTCCGGCATGGGAGGGGACGCACTAACAAGGAGGCAGAGATATTTTAAGCAGTTTTACTCACCGTCTGTGGTTCCAACACACGATCGTGACCCTTTTTCATTGGGATTGCATTATCCTTAAGAAATAAACGATACGCAAATCCGTCGTCAAACTGGGCCTTGTTTGTAAAACAAGCATCTTCGAAATGCAGGGAACAAACACAAACACTTGCACAACTCCGTTGACGCTCTGTAAAAATGAACTCCATCCACTGGTCCCTTAATGCTGTTTTTCTTTGGTAATCTGTGCAGGGTTGTCTTGCCCTGGCAACCAAAAACAAACTTCTTTTGTGACATTTCGCGACGCTCTCGCTCTGATCAGTGAAATGTCTGTGCTCAGCCTCGCTGTACGGGAGCGCACGCTCTTCCGGCAGAAGTGCCCTAAGGACCCATATAAGGAAATTCCGCTCCATCTAACGTCACACAGAGCCATACTCGAAAAAAAACTTTCCGAAACTTGTGACAAACCGAAAGGAGTATTTTGGGAACAAACTTTTTTTCATTTTTTAAACTTTGTCCATGTTTAGCATGGGAATCCAACTCTTTAATAGTGTAAAAAACTCAGTATGCATGAAATAGCATTTCACCCCCACTTTAAGCCACACAGACACGCCACTGCAACAACACAGTGAAGGACCCAGTTTAGCTGATTCAGTAAAGGCTCCTTGCCGGGTTTAAGTTGTGCTTTAGTTGTTAAAGAGTGCCGGTGATGGCTTTTGTAAGTTGTCCAGTCAAAGTGGTTGACCCGTACTTTATGGCATTGGAGCATGTGAAACAACAATAGTACTATAACCGCAATAAATATGGTAAAAAACAGACCTGCAGACATCTGTAATACCAGCTATTTTATGTTAATCTGCAGTAGCGTTTCACAGCTCGCTGTGACAACCGCCATCTTGGACTGCAATTGTAGATGTTAATCCACATCACCACAGATCAAACACCAAACAGGCTTCCCGAGAAGCCATTCTTAATTGTCTTGATCCAAGCATGATCTCCAGAATACCTCTCGGCTGGAACAATCTCAAAGCTTTCTTTCCCATCAACTGACCCACCGTCCGTTCACAACTTAATAGTTTAGGCTCATTCCTTCCTCAGATCCCCACGTGCATTTTAAACCTACATGGGGATCAACTATTCCTTTGAATAACCACTAGCTATGATTGCCCAGCTTCTCTCATTCTCACACATGTGTACTTCTAAAGGCTTACAAAAACAAGAACCTGCATTAACCATCTAATGCCTGAACTATTCAGAGTCTGCATTCTGAGCTCACGCTTAACTCAGCTCTTCCCAACTTTGAGGGTCCTCATTGTCTGGCCTAAATATATGCTAGTAACGGTACCCCCAACCTGAGTCTCTCTGAGCCATCAATTCAAGATGCCCTGAACTACCTGACAATCATCATATTCCCTCGACCCCTTCATCCTATTCCCTCGACCCCTTTATCCTCTTTCTACTCTTCCCCAACTCTTTGTTCAATTAACAGTTTCATAGCTTGTTTGTGGCATGGTCATAGTGTAGCGGGGTTACACGTAATTGATATGTCGACTAAACTGTCTGGGGGTTGGGGTTGTGCACATGTCTGTATATGTGTGTATGTGAAACGATTATGCACAGGTGCGGCTGATAATGGGGACGATCAGCAGCCTTCATGATTAGTGGCTGGAGAGGATAAAAGCTGATGGATTCTGAAAACCTGGGCTGGTAGCCGGAGCCCGAACACGACTTCACGCACCGCAACACACGAGAGCGGAAAGGCTGGTATTACTCCGCCTCTGATTCCTCAGATAGCCGCGAGCTGACCACTATTTGTCGGGATGCAGTGAAGACGGCGAAAGAATCATCCCAACGCACTCTATTCCTCGTATGAAAGGGAAGTGGTTTTGCGACTGTCTTAAGAACGAGTGGGCTTTATCCCACGATATTGTTGTGAAGAGTTGACTGATCCACTTTCCCCTCCTCGCAGTTCTGGGTGGAGTTTCCACGGTTACTATCCGTGGAGGAACGCTGTCGACGGGAGGCGCGAGATACCCTGCATCATCTTAAGGAACGAAGAGACTGAGACGGCGGCGATTCCCTTGTATTGTGATTTTGAACTGTGGACCGGCCGTGAGTGGTTGTGGGGCTGTTAATTAATTTTTGTATAGAAACTGGGGGTTTTATTAGGCAGACAATGGTTAGGTTGTAAGGTCTGGCTGCTCGCTATACTTTCTTGAACAGTGAATATGGTGAAAGGGTATTTCTCGGGTAAACAGTGTTTTTTACATGGTAGTAGTTTGTTGTGAGATGTTTTATTCACATTATGGTTATTCAACCCTTGTTTTCATGAAAGTTATTATGTGTGTGATGTGATTTTGTACACGAGTGTAGAATTATTAAGGGTGTCTATCAGCGTTGAGATAACTGTGACCTTGGGACTTTACTTCCCCCTAGAGGGTGCCATATTTTTACCACTGGTTTTATAGCAGTAGTGCTACTTGTTTGTTTGCACTTTATCTGTGATCTCTAGCGTGGTTACGTTATTAATCTCCCTTTCTAGTGTGTATACATCTATATAGTATGTGTTTTATGTATTGAGAGATTGAAATAAATTGAGCCTATACACCTATGTCTTTTGTTGTTGTACCTCAAGGGTCAATATAAAAATTTCCATTTCCCGTTACAATAGCTAGTGAAATGACAGTAATGTGGTCCGAGGCACCGATGTGGGGGAGGGGGATGGCTTTGTAGACTCCTCTCTGTGTAGTGTAAACTAAGACTAAAATGTTATTCCCTCAGGTTGGAAAGTTAATTTGTTTGTGTATTTTAGGAAACATACTCTTTAAGTCTGCATGCTTGAAATCCCCAGCTATGATGTGAAAAGCATCAGGGTGGGCTGTCTGCTGCTCACTGATGTGCTGGTACAGTTCATTTAGTGTATCGTTCCTGTTGCTGGAGTTCAGAGTAATGTAAACAGCCACAAGCAGTAAGGCTGTTAATTCCCTCATTAGATAGAATGGAAAGTGTTTGTTATTATATTGTGTGTGTGTGTGTGTATATGTATTACGTTTATAAGTTGTTTACGTTTTTCTAAGATTTTTGTTATGAAGAAAGTAATTTACATTTATTATTTGTGAATTAATTTTGTTATTTGGTTTGGAACTTTTATTTTGAAATGTCGATGGTTGTATTTAATGGCTGACTGCCTGCAAGTTTCTCACTTTGAACTGAGCAGATTAGGAACCATAAAGTGTTAATATGTAGTGACTCAGTGTCAGTTATAAATAGTATAGGGAAAGGGTTTTCAAAGAGTCGGCAAGATCTTGTGTATGATATTCTTCTGGCAATTAGAGACGTGAAAAGAGATATCATTTGTGTGGGTTCAAGCCCATGTAGGTATTGCATTAAATGAAAAGGTTGATAAATTGGCCAAGGAAGCAGCTCAAAAGGAGACTACAGATGTAAACATAAATCTATCTAAGGCAAAGGGTAAAAGTATAGTATGGCAGGAAACAATGTTAAAATGGTAACAGTTTTGGGAGCAGGAAATCAAAGGGAGACACTTATTTTCATTTTCGAGTAGAGTAACTGACTCGGTTAATATTTATAATAAAGGGGAGATTAGTCGTAAGGAACAAGTTATTATTTCTAGAATGAGGATTGGGCACACATTTTTGAATAGCACTTTATTTATTTTAGAAAAACATCAGAGTGGCTTGTGTTCATGTTTGGAATCTGAGACAGTGGAACATGTGGTGCTTTCGTGTAGAAAGTATGACCAACAAAGACAAGAGCTATACAGAGAATTAAGAGAAATTGGTTTGGAAGAAATATCTCAAAGTATTTTAGAAGTAGGGGTAAGCAAGAAAGGAAATCTCTCTCTCTCTCTCTCTCTCTCTCTCTCTCTCTCTATATATATATAGAGAGAGAGAGAGAGAGAGAGAGAGGATATAGTGAAATGATATAATAGACCCATAGATCTGAGGTATGTCATTTTATATTTGTATTTTGTGTTTTGAAGGTCTAAAAGTTTGTTTGTTTGCTAATGTATGTTTTGGTTTATATTAAGTTCATGTGGTTTGTATTCATTTAGTTTTCAAAGCCATCAAACATAAAAGAAAAAAAAGCCATCAAATGAACCAGTAGTACAGAAACCATTTGTGCCAGTGTATGCTTGAGGGGAATTACAGTGAAAACTCGACTGTTCAACAATATGAGTGGGTGACGCGACCCGATGCAACACAGCAAGTTGCCGAACTAGCGGGAGTGGCACGTGTTTGCAACCTGTGGAGTGCATTGTCGAAGGACTAACAGATGAGCAAACTGCATACACACATACATAGACTTAAGAAGATGCACACAACACTAGTGCAAAGAACAATGGATTAAGTTATTAAGAGTTTAAGTATTTAAAAGTTGCCTAAGAAGAGCGGTTGTAACGGTTCCCAGAGAATTTTCATTGTAAGGTTGTGCATTTGCAACGTGTGTGTGATAAGCGTTTAATTTGTTTGCACACATTTACTTCAAGATTGCAATTTATACATTTAAAGGTTTTATTGAATTTTCTAGATTTCTAAATGAGAAGTGTATTGTAAATGATATTGATTTATTTATATCAATCTTTTCAAGGGTTTGAGATGTTTATATTGAATGTTTAAACATAATATTTGAGTTGAAAGGTTATCTTGAACATTTAATATCCCATACAGTGCTGTTACTGAAGGTTATTAATCAACATTTGAGTGTTTAAGCCTTAAATTGATTGCATGTTAATGACATTTACCTTTGAGCAACAATGACCAATATTGGTTTAGATGTAATTTTATGCATATTTTCTATTTATGAATTTGGATTATTCTAGTTGCTCAAAAGTTAGAGCCAAAGGAGCCCACAGTTCCTGTAAGGGACAGTGTTAAGTATAGTGCAGATTTTCAAGCACAACTTGAAATAAGTCAAGAGGGTGTTGAAGCACAGCAAGAAGATGAACAAGTCAAGACGAAGTAAAAGGAAACTAACTCTTACAGAGAAGGGTAGAGAAATGCAAGTTGCAAAAATTAATCACTTCAACAATGGTTTACTTAGATGTAAAACAAATGGAAAACATATGTAAAATCTTCTAAGCGGACATTATCACAACCAACAGAGACTCTATCTGATTATCTACTCAATGGTATCATTGGTGATGTGGTAGGTCTTTCAGCAGATGTCCAGCATGTTTATGATGAGCTACGCAAAATTTCAACTCCAGAGCAAGAAACACGTAGAAGAGTGGATTTGTGTGTGGAGGTTTCTCACTTTATTGTATCCAGAGCCTCAAGTTGATTGCAAGGAGGGACTCCAGAAGGAGGAAAGGAAGACTGGCCGGAAGCAGGCTCTCTGTTCAAGTCAAGTAAGTCAGACTCTGTTTCTTCTATTCTGAAAGGTGCCTCAGAGTGTTCAAGTAGGTCGTCTTCAGTGAAGCAACTAGATGCTGCTGCGGATGCTGCTGCAAGCCAGGCTGTTCTGGAAGTGTTAGAAAAACAAAGTAAAGAACAACTGGAAATTCAGCTCTTAGAAGCTCAAGTTAAAAAGAAGATAGCTGATCAGGATGCAGCAGCTGCAAAACATCGTTTAGATCAAGAAGCTGAAGAGTTGAAAGATAGAATAAAGACAGAGGAAGATGAAGCAAAAATTAAAGCTCAAATGGAAGAAGAACATGGAGCTTTACAAAAGACTCTTGAGGAAAAACGGAGGAAAATACAACATTTGGAAGCAGTGAAAAGTGTTAAGGCAGCAAGTGTGAGAAAGAGGTTGAATGACCAAGAGGAGATCATAGAAGATCAGAAAGACTTCCTGAAAACAACTCCTACACCGAAAGCTGTGACCACCTCCTTCTCAAATGAAAGCACAGCAGATCTTGTCAGGGTGCTGGTAGGTGCTTTAAATGCAAATAGAATTCCAGTTCCAGAACCATCAGTATTCAGCTGGGATCCATTAAGATACAGTGACTGGAAACTTTCCTTCGAAACATTGATTGACCAGAAAAACATTCAAGATAAAGAGAAGATCTACTACCTTCGTAGGTATGTAAGTGGCCAAGTTAAGAAAGCACTTACAAGTATTTCTTACTTGGAACTGAATCTGCCTATGCTGCCGCATGGAAATTTTAGAGGAGAGATAAGGGAATCCATTCACAATTGCAAAATCATATAGAGATAAGCTCCAAGCATGGCCTAAGATGGGCTCTAGAGACAGTTTTGAGCTTAGAGAATTTGTAGATTTTCTTCGTAGTTGTGAGGCTGCCATGGTTCACATCAAGGCATTGGAAATCTTGAATGATTGCAATGAGAACAGGAAGATTCTTTCAAAATTACCGGAATGGCTAGCAGTGAGATGGAATCGTAAGGTTATTGAAGTAGAAGAGGAGACTAACCAGTTTCCCTCCTTCAGCCAGTTTGTCAAGTTTTTGACGAGAGAGGTGAAAATCCTGTTACATCCATACAAGCACTTAAACTAGGTGAAGTTGAAAATCCAAAGTTTCAAAAACGTCAAAGCTTTGGAGCAAAGACCCTAACTACAAGTACCAGTGAAAAAAAATGTCATAATATGTATTTTTTTGTCAGAAGACTGGACACATTTTGCACAAATGCAGGAAGCTTATGGATAAATCAGTTTCAGACAGAATTAAATTTGTTCAAGCTGAAAAGTTATGCTTTGGTTGTCTTAAACCTGGTCATTTCTCAAAGAATTGCAAGAGTAGGAGTGTCTGTGATATGTGCCACAAGATGCATCCAACCTGTCTGCATGAGGAGCGATTTAAAGAAAACCAAAAATTACCACAAGCCAAGTTAAGTACAAGTCAAGAAAGGAACCAAGAAAGACCTCTAACACAACTTAAAGAAATAGCTACAGTTGTTACTTCAAATAGAGTTATTCTTAATGAGACTAACACGCAAACAGCAGCAATAATTCCTGTCTGGATTTCATCCATGACTCAACCTGCACAAGAAGTTCTTGTTTATGCCCTTTTAGACTCTCAAAGCGATTCAACATTTATTTTGAATGAAGTGGCAGACGCATTAGATGCAAGCAAAGAACAAGTTAAGCTCAAGCTCTCTACTATGACTTCTGTGTATGACCCCCCTAGGGTTTATGGCACCATTTGTTCTTTTGGGTAAACAAATACTCCAGCAAATGTGCAGAGAGAAGGTTAGTTGGGATGAGGAAGTTCCAGAGAACTTGAGACCTCGGTAGGAGTCCTGGATCAGAAATTTACCCAATCTAGTTGAAATGGAAATCAAGAGAGACTTCTTACCTTCAAATTTTGGTGAGGCCATAATGTATGAGCTCCACCATTTTGCGCACGCAAGTGTCACTGGATATGGTGAATGTACTTACCTGCAAGCAATTAACAAGTCTAATAAAGTTCATTGCTGTTTGGTAATGGGAAAAGCAAGAGTTTCACCAACCAAAGTTACAACTATACCAAGGCTAGAACTTACAGCAACAGTTGTTGCAGTACAAACAAGTGATATGCTTCGGAATGACCTAGAAATTCAAGATCTAAAGGAGTTCTTTTGGACCAATTATAAAGTCGTTCTTGGCTATATGAACAATGACGCCAGACGATTTCATGTGTTCATAGCCAATCGTATTCAGAGAATTAGATCCAGTACAAAGCCTGAACAATGGGCTTATGTTGCCTCGGAGAACAATCCAGCGGATCATGCCTCTCGAGGTTTGACAGCAGAGCAACTTAAAACCTCAAATTGGTTCACCGGACCAAAGTTTCTTTGGCAAACGGAACTATCAATCAATCAATCACCTTTATTTATATAGTGCTTTAAACAAAATACATTGCGTCAAAGCACTGAACAACATTCATTTGGAAAACAGTGTCTCAATAATGCAAAATGATAGTTAAAGGCAGTTCATCATTGAATTCAGTTATGTCATCTCTGTTCAGTTGAAATAGTGTCTGTTTTTATTTGCAATCAAGTCAATGATATCGCTGTAGATGAAGTGACCCCAACTAAGCAAGCCAGAGGCGACAGCGGCAAGGAACCGAAACTCCATCGGTGACAGAATGGAGAAAAAAAACCTTGGGAGAAACCAGGCTCAGTTGGGGGGTCAGTTCTCCTCTGACCAGACGAAACCAGTAGTTCAATTCCAGGCTGCAGCAAAGTCAGATTGTGCAGAAGAATCATCTGTTTCCTGTGGTCTTGTCCTGGTGCTCCTCTGAGACAAGGTCTTTACAGGGGATCTGTATCTGGGGCTCTAGTTGTCCTGGTCTCCGCTGTCTTTCAGGGCAGTAGAGGTCCTTTCTAGGTGCTGATCCACCATCTGGTCTGGATACGTACTGGATCCGGGTGACTGCAGTGACCCTCTGATCTGGACACAGACTGGATCTCGTGGCCACGGTGACCTCGGAACAAGAGAGAAACAGACAAATATTAGCGTAGATGCCATTCTTCTAATGATGTAGAAAGTACGGTGTTATGGGAAGTGTTTCCGGTTCCGGTTTACCTTATTAATGCAGCCTAAAAATCCTTTAACGGATTTGGATATTAAAAGCATATTAGTATGTTATGTGTATGCCAGGTTAAAGAGATGGGTCTTTAATCTAGATTTAAACTGCAAGAGTGTGTCTGCCTACCGAACAATGTTAGGTAGATTATTCCAGAGTTTAGGCGCCAAATAGGAAAAGGATCTGCCGCCCGAAGTTGATTTTGATATTCTAGGTATTATCAAATTGCCTGAGTTTTGAGAACGTAGCGGACGTAGAGGAGTATAATGTAAAAGGAGCTCATTCAAATACTGAGGTGCTAAACCATTCAGGGCTTTATAAGTAATAAGCAATATTTTAAAATCTATACGATGTTTGATAGGGAGCCAGTGCAGTGTGGACAGGACCGGGCTAATATGGTCATACTTCCTGGTTCTAGTAAGAACTCTTGCTGCTGCATTTTGGACTAGCTGTAGTTTGTTTACCAAGCGTGCAGAACAACCACCCAATAAAGCATTACAATAGTCTAACCTTGAAGTCATAAATGCATGGAACTACCCGTAAAAGAATGCAAGTTGGGAGAAATTAAGGAAGATGATCCTGAAATTCATACGGTTGTGTTTAACACTGCTGCAAAGGACAGCAGATCATTATTGGATCACCTACAGAATTTCACTTACTGGTTAAGAGCTGTAAAGGCAGTTGCTAGACTGAAACGTAAAATCAAAGAATTCAAAGATGTGAAGAAACCAACCAAAGAAAGTACGAGCCTGGAAGAAAGGAAAGAAGCAGAACTTTTTATCATCAAGCTGGTTCAAAAGGAAGCATTTTCGGATGAGATAAAGAGTTTGAAGCTAAAGAAAGTAGTTTCCAAGACCAAAAAGAGCAGGATATACAAGTTAAATCCATTCTTAGACAAAGAAGGTATCCTGAGGGTTGGAGGACGCCTAAGTCAAGCTACGTTGCACCCGTCAAGCATCCAGTAATACTTCCCAAGAATTGTCATATGTCAGCTTTACCTATTAAGCTCTTTCACGAAAAGGTACATCATCAAGGACGTAGAATGACAATGAGCGAACTGCGAGCTAATGGATGGTGGATCCTGGGATGTAGCGGGGTGGTCTCATCACACATCTTTAAATGTGTTAAGTGTAGAAAGTATAGAAGGCCTGCAGAAGAACAAAGAATGGGTGACTTACCGCAAGATAGAATGGAAATTACTTCACCATTTACTTATGTTGGTATTGACTGCTTTGCTCCAATATATATTAAATAAGGAAGAAAGGAGCTCAAGAGATATGGACTTCTTACCTGTCTATGTTCAAGGGCCATACACATAGAGATGATTGATGATGAAAGTGAGAGTGACGTGACATTCAGCCAAGTATGGTGACCCATACTCAGAATTTGTGCTCTCCATTTAACCCATCCAAAGTGCACACAAACAGAGCAGTGAACACACACACACTGTGAACACACACCCGGAGCAGTGGGCAGCCATTTATGCTGCAGCGCCCGGGGAGCAGTTGGGGGTTCGATGCCTTGCTAAAGGGCACCTAAGTCATGGTATTGAAGGTGGAGAGAGAACTGTACATGCACTCCCCCAACCTACAATTCCTGCCGGCCCGGGACTCGAACTCACAACCTTTTTGATTGGGAGTCCAACTCTCTAACCATTAGGCCACGACTTCACATGATATGACCACTGATTCATTTATTAATGCTTTAAGAGCATTCATTGGAATAAGAGGAAATGTTCGTAAGTTGAGAGGTGATCAAGGAACCAATTTTGTTGGAGCAAGAAGAGATTTTACAGAACTAATGAAAGGAATGGATCAAGAAAGAGTTAAGGCTTTAGGATGTGAATTTCTTATGAATCCTCCAGCAGCAAGTCATATGGGAGGTGTCTGGGAGAGGCAAATAAGAACCATAAAAAGTGAAAATTACAAGAAAGTGAAACCCATAATTAAAACTGTGTTTCTTGAAATACCTATACATAAGGTTGTTGTTCTGCTTCAAGCAGGTTGCGAGGTATGAAATTAGGTGGTTGGTAAAAGGAATGTTTTCATTGAAAGGTTGGAGTGAAAAGTGTAAATTAGTAACTATATTGCAATTTGAGAAATCTCACATTAAGGGTGTGTGATTTGGTGGGAGTGTAAGTGTTTGTTATTATATTGTGTGTGTATATATATTACATTTGTAAGTTTTTTACGTTTTTCCAAGATTTTTGTCATGAAGAAAATAAGTTACATTTATTATTTGTGAATTAATTTTTTGTTATTTGGTTTGGGACTTTTATTTGGAAATATCCATGGTTGTATTTAATGGCTGAGTGCTTGCAAGTTTCTGACTTCCTGTAAGCAAGCTAGCTGCAAACACGAAAGTTGAGCATGTGCTCAATGGATGTCTCTTCTTGCAAGGGATTTGAACATGAGATTAAGGAGTATTCAAGACAATTTCTTTCATATAGCATGCAGCCAAAGAGGTATGTCGTTTTATATTTGCTTTATATTTGTATTTTGTGTTTTGAAGGTCTTAAAGTTTGTTTGTTTGCTAATGTATGTTTTGGTTTATATTAAGTTCATGTGGTTTGTATTCATTTAGTTTTCACGGTGGATTTGGGGGAAAAAGCCATCAAATAAACAGGTAGTATGGAAACCACTTGTGCCAGCGTATGCTTGAGGGGAGTTACAGGCCGGCACTTAATAATCATAAACTCCGCCAGGGGTGAGCAGTGTTTGCAGACCATAACAGCATTGCGGCACCACGCATCACTGATGTAAACACAAAGCTAGGGATGGGTATCGTTAAGGTTTTAACGGTATTACTACTCTTACCGATACTGCTTAACGGTCCGGTACTTTAACGGTATCTTATCGGTACTTTGTGTTGTGTTACTTTGTGTGGTTTTAGGCAGTGGAAAACTTAGCATTTCTCTGTCTGCACATAATTTTGAAATATGCTTTGACAGATTGCTTGTGTTACCACCCTTACATGCAAAAATTTTGTTGCACTTATGACAACCACTGCATCTTATGACAACCAGCATTATCTGCATCAACTCTAATGAAGTATAACCACACTTTGAAACGTTTTGCTGTCTCCGCCATCGTCACTCTTTGTATTAAAATTTCAGCAATGGATAAATGGATTTGCAGCACTAAAAACTGCTTGCAGTAGCACTGCTACTAAATTAATTTAAAAATCCACATACAGCTATCAGCTGTTCCTTCATCTTGGCTGAGCTTTCAACGTTTTTACTGAAAAAGGTGTGGAAGTTACATGACCTGCGGTGCGCTTGCTGCATTCTGAAAAGTTGAGATGTTTTTAATTCGATGTGTTGTAGACGCGCCTGGAAAAAAACGAGCTCGTTGCACCGCGTGCGTGACGCGACCGGATCGCTTCCATTATGAGCGCGCATACCACACGCTTACATTTGAAATAACGAACTTGAGCGCGTGATATGTGAACGGCCACTTATGTGTGTGCGCAGCACGCTCATTCTTGTTGTGTGTGTGTGTGTGTGACTGACAGTCTCCGCGGAGCGCATGACAGATCTCGCAGATCTCACAGACAAACGTCTTAATATGACCGCACATTAGAAATGTTTGGTGAGATAAAATGTGCACGATAACATTATTAAGCAAAAATACATAGTACATAATTTTTTCCCCTCCAGTACCGAAAGCGGAACCGATACCATCAGATCTTACTGATACTACGGTCTTTCATAATTTAGCCCCGGGGCCAGTTTAATACCGGGTTTAGGTACTCATCCCTACACAAACCCCGCCGCCATGGTTATTCCTCGCGCGATGAGAGCTCTGTCGGTTTGACAGCATGTCAGCTGAATAGTGCCGTCTGGAACACTGTTGCTAAGCCATGGTTCCGTGAACACAAAAACACAACAGTCTCTTACAGTCCTCTGAGTTTAGCGTAGTAATCACATGTATTCCAGTTTATTGTCCAGTTTATTGTCCAAAGAGCATACATTAGCCAGTACGATGGTGGGGATAGCTTAAAGATGAGGAGACGTGATGAAGGCGTACAAAAATTGCTCATTGCTCGTTATTCTGTGTTTAAAAGCCCTGGTCTGTTCAGTCTTCCTTTGCCAACTCAGTTAGTGTGTCATTACCTGTTCCCTGTGTGGATATACCCTGTTTGTTGGATTAATTAAAGACTATTTCGTGTTATCCTTGACTCTGTGTTCCTTCTGGCAGTGTTCATGACAGAAGACCCAACCTAAACAGTTTCCCGAGCCCGAGCCCACTAATGATGGAGAGCCATCTTCTGCCATGATCCACAAGCCAGAGCAGAGCCAAGCGACTGAGAAGTGTGAGCGCAGAGAGGTGCTCCGGCCCCTGCATCACAGTTGAGGGGGAGCTGAGTATGAAGCGGTGTTAGTGCCAAAACCAGAAGGTTTATCTAATGAACTGGGAGTCTGAACTGGAGATTGAAATGCCCCCTCTCCTCCCTACATCTTCTCTGCTGGTCCCGTCCAGCCCTACTGTATACAGGCCACCAGGGAACCATAAAGACTTTATTAAAGAGTTTGCTGATTTTAAATCTGAGTCAGTGCTGGCAGCAGATAAAGTTTTAATTGTTGGTGATTTTAATATCCATGTTGATAATGAAAAACATACATTGGGATCAGCATTCATAGATATTCTGAACTTTGTTGGATTTAGACAACACGTGTAAGGTCCTACTCAGTCAAATTCATACTCTAGATTTAATACTGTCACATGGAATTGATGTTGAAATTATGCAGCCAAGCAATGATATCTCAGATCCTTATTTAGTCTTGTGCAAACTTCATGTAGCTAAAACTGTAAATTCTACTGCTTGTTTCAAGTATAGTAGAACCATCACTTCTACCACAAAAGGCTGCTTTGTAAGTATCTTCCTGATGTATCCTAATTCCTTAGCATATCCAAAACCTCAGAACAACTTGATGGAAGATTAAGGAAAACAGTCAGACACCATGGTATAATGAGCATACTCGCACCCAAAAGAGAACAGCCTGGCGCAGCTGGTGGAAAACAAAACTAGAAGTATTTTGTATTGCTTGGTGGGAAAGTACGCTATCCTACAAAAAAAAATAAAAAATAATTTTTGGTGTTGATATTTCCCAACAGCACAGCAGTAATGACTTCATGAACTACTTTACTTCCAAGATCGATACTATTAGAGACACAATTGTAACCATGCAGCCGTCAGCTACAGTATCGCATCAGATAGTTGTCCAATAGATTGCCTGAGGAACAGTTCCACACATTCTCTACTGTAGGAGAGGAATAATTGTATAAACTTGTTAAATCATCTAAACTAACAACATGTATGTTAGACCCTATTCCATCTAAGCTCCTAAAAGAGGTGCTTCCAGAAGTCATAATCCTCTTCTGACTATTATTAATTCATAACTGTCATTAGGATATGTCCCCAAAGAACTACAGAGAGATCTTGAATCTACTTTTTTTGTCCAAGATATAAGAAAATGTTTTATCCTTACAATTATATTCCTTCTTAGAGAAAAATGGTATCTGTGAGGGTATCCAGTCAGGATTTAGACTGGATCATAGTACTGGGACTACTTTAATTAGAGTTACAAATGCCCTGCTCTTATCATCTGATCGTGGTTATATCTCTCTATTAGTGATATTAGATCTTAGCACTGCAATTCTTTGTCATCAGTTAGGAAACTCGGTGTGCTATTTGATAGCAATATTTTCTTAGAAAGCCACGTTTCTAGCATTTTTAAAACTGCATTTTTCCATCTCAGAAATATATCTAAATGGCGACCTATGCTCTCAATGTCAAATGCAGAAATGTTAATACATGCGTTTATGACATCAAGATTAGATTGTAATTTTTTTTGGGGTGGTTGTTCTGCACACTCAATAAACAAACTACAGCTAGTCCAAAATGCAGCAGCAAGAGTTCTTACTAGAACCAGGAAGTATGACCATATTAGCCCGGTCCTGTCAACACTGCAGGAGCTCCTTATTAAACATTGTATAGATTTTAAAATCTTGCTTATTACTTAAAAAGGCCAGAATGGTTTAGCACCTCACTATTTGAACAAGCTCTTATTACGTTATAATCTTCCATGTCTGCTACATTCTCAAAACTCAGGCAATTTGATAATACCTAGAATATCAAAATCAACTGTTGGCTGCAGAACCTTTTCCTATTTAGCGCCTAAACCCTGGAATAACCTACCTAACATTGTTCTGGAGGCAGACACACTGTGTCAGTTTAAATCTAGATTAAAGACCCATCTCTTTAACCTGGCTTACACATAACACACTTACACATTTCTAATATTCAAATCCATTAAAGGATTTTTAGGCTGCATTAATTAGGTCAACCAGAACCAGGAACACTTCCCATATCACCCGATGTACTTGCTACATCATTAAAAGAATGGCATATATGCTTATATTAGTCTGTTTCTTTCTTATTCCAAGGTAACTGTAGCCACCATATGCAGTACGTATCCAGACAAGATGGTGGATCAGCACCTAGAGAGGGCCTCTACAGCCTCGAAAGTCAGCAGAGATGATCCATGATAGCAGTGCAGTCGGACACAGCTGTTACTCCAGGTCCCAAAAATTTTTTTTATGTCTATTTTATGTCTGTTCTTATGTTTCATCTCCTCATCTTTGAACAGTCTTACTTATTACCACACTAGACCAGTGATTCCATCACTCTCAAACTTTCGCTCTCTGGAAAATAAACTGGACTTAATTCAACTCAGTCGGTCTACACAGCATGAAACAAGGGATTGTTATGTGTTTGTTTTCACTGAAACATGACTAAACAACAATATCCCTGACTCCGCATGGGTTAACCTGCTACCGAGCAGACAAAGATACAGCACTCTGGTAAGACGGACAGGGGTGTGTGTGTATGTAAACAAAGAGTGGTGTAACAGTGCTGTGGTAGTGACAAAACACTGTTCATCGCTGTTGGAGTTTGTTTGTAAAGTGTCGACCATTATATCTGCCGCAGGAGTTCAAGGCCATTGTTATTGTCAGAGTTTACATTCCACCATGTGCAAATACCAAGGACACACTTCACACGCTGTAGAGCTGTAATTAGCATAACAGAGAGCATGCACTTTGCTTTACAGCCCCGCACCTTCGCTACCGAGGAGTCGAAGGTTGTGTTTACCCTAACCTTACTATCCAGCAAAGCCGCCCTATGGGGGACGGCGGTGTGGGAAAACAAACATCTGTGTTGCGCCTTGTTCCACACCCTCTCGGATGAGATGAAACGGGTCTTCGATCGGGCCGCGGCCGGCAGGGAAGCCGCCCACCAGCTCTCAGACCTGCATCAAGGTAGATCTTCAGTCACGGATTGCTCCATCCAGTTCCGCACCCTGGCGGCCACGTGCCAGTGGAACGAGGCAGCGCAGTGGGATCGAAGGAGATCTTCTTAAGCTCTAACGTTGCTTGTCATCCAGGGATAAGTCGAACTAATGGGTTAGTTAAACAATGATTCTGGTGGCCACTTATGGCTCGTGACGTCCACGATTTTGTTTTGGCTTGCTCAGTTTGCGCCAGTGGTAAGTCATCTAATCGACCTCCTGATGGGCTCCTTCAACCGCTGTCTGTCCTTTAGAGACCCTGGTCCCACATTGCACTAGATTTTGTTTCCGCCCACCTGTCCTCTAATGGCATGACTGTCATTTTGAGCATAGTGGACTGGTTCTCGAAGGCAGCACATTTCATTCCCTTCCCCAAATTACCGACAGCCAAGGAGTAAGCGGTCATTGTCCTAGATCACGTCTTTCGGCTTCATGGCCTCCCGGTAGATGTGGTTTCTGACAGAGGATCTCTATTTATATCAAAATTTTGGAAAGAATTTTGTAAGTTGCTAGGAAAGTCAGTTAGCTCGTCGTCGGGTTATCATCCCCAGAGTAACGGGCAGTCTGAGCGAGCCAACCAAGATTTAGAGAGGACGTTGCAATGTTTGGTCTCCAAGAATCCTTCCTGGAGCCAACAACTCTCTATGGTGGAGTACGCTCACAATTCGTTACCAGTGTCAGCCACAAGCCTCTCTCCTTTCCAGTGCAGCTTAGGTTACCAGCCACCAGTTTTTTTCCCAGTCTGGAATCTGAAGTCGTGGTCCCCTCCGCTCACGCGTTTGTCCAGAGGTGTTACTGCACCTGGACCAGAGCCCGCAAGACTCTGCTCCGGGTGAGGGAGCGCACTAAGGCCAAGGCCGACCACCACCGGTCAAAGCCTCCCGTTTACATCGTGGGTCAAAAGGTGTGGCTTTCTACCAATAACATTCCTCTGTGATCTGCGTCTAACAAGTTAGCTCCCAAATGTATTGGCCTGTTTACTACGACCAAGATCATTAGTCCGGTGACAGTCCGCCTCAAACTACCTCCAGCGTACAGGAGGATACATCCCGCCTTTCATGTGTCCAAAATTAAACCTGTGTTTTATGCACATATTAATCCACCTACTCTGGTTCCCCCGCCGCCGCGTCTCGTAGATGGGGAACCGACTTATTCGGATAATCGTATTCTGGACTCGAGACAGAGGGGGCAAGGATTCCAGTACCTGGTGGACTGGGAAGGTTTCGGTCCGGAGGAAAGGAGTTGGGTATCTGTTAGGGACATATTGGATTACTCCCTTATTGATGATTACAATCAGCAGGTAGGCCCTTCTGGGAACTCCAGGAGGCGTTCTTAGAGGGGGGGGTGGGGGGCGGGGCAATGTCACGGTTGGTAAACCTTGTTCTCTGTGTTTTGCACTTTGTGGTGAAGTCTGTGTGTTTCGCGTCTGAGACATGTTTTAACTTATTCAATACTTGTTGTTATGAATGTTAAAGGCCGTGTTGCAAGGTTAATTTTTTAACGAATTTGTGCAATTTGCTTGTTGGTAATAAACATTTAAACTGTTATCATTGTATTTTATGTTGTTTGGTATCACAAAACGGAATATAATACGAAAAAGTAGGTACTATCTTACAGCGGTCTCCTTTCCCCCACAATGCATTGCATCATGTCACGTTGGGGAGAGAATATACCAAAGCACGCCTTGAGAGCATTGAGAGAGTGACTAGAGAGACGAGTAGTAGACCAGAGTATTCAGATAGCGCAGATTATAGATAAATAGATAAATACATAGATATATATAGATAGATAGATAGATAGACTACATATATAGATAGATAGAGAGATATCGACCAACAGCGACCCAAACGCACTCACTTCCCCTACAGCACAAGCTTTTCAACGCAGTTTCCATGGGACAGCACCGCCCACATGGGACAGCACCGCCCACACAAGCACCTGGCAAACACAGCGACACACACGCGGCTACGTTTGCAACAACATTTTCACCGGAGGAAGATATAAACGCTTAGAAACGCCCATATAGCTAGCATGATGCCTTCTATTTCTAGATGACAAAGACAAAGTTTACCAGTACTACGACACTATGACAAAGGTTACGATCACTGCCACTAGATGTAAAGAAAACATTGATTTTTTTTTCACTCTGTGTTACTCAATGACAGTAAAAAATAAATAAAATATATATGTGTGTGTGTGTGTGTGTGTGTGCGTCGTTATTGTGCACTGCTGCTCGTAGACTAGCTCCAGTGCTCATTGCTGCGATTCTAAGTGATAGCAACTCACCAGGGCACTTCACCAACTCTCCACTCATTCTCCTCGGACCATGCATAGGCTTTGACAGACATCAGTTCTTGGCAATTCCTCATTTGCCCTCTTACGGCTGGCTCGATCGAAATTACAAGGCTGCGGGCATCATACATGTTGTTTCTTGCCACCTCTTCCTCATCCCAGTCAGTCGCTATAGTTCTGATGCTGCATTCCAGGTTTTTGAGCTCGTAATCACTATTTCATACCATGACTAACGACTTTGTACCGTTCCAGGCAAGTTACACCAAACTTTCTGAGCGCAAGGAATTGTAACTAGATTATTTATTTTATTGCAATGTTACATTGACCAAAAATGGTTTTTTCAATGTGTACCACTTGCATAAACACTGCATCCGTAGGCAGTATTAAAAAAAAAAACTTAATACCAAAAACTTAAAAAAAAATAGGTCTTTAAGACCAATTTTGAGACATTTTAAAAATGATATACATATATTGAGTGATTTATGTACCCATTAATCGAAAGTGGTGGTTAACCTGCAACATGTGTTTAAGTACGTTTAAGTACTTTGTGGCTGAGTAAAATATGAAGTGGCGTTAAATATCATTATCTGGACCGCTATTGAGACTTTAAAGTATACCATAGACAACAGTAAGTTCTAGCTACGTTATTGGTAACTTAATGCATGGTAGAAAATCTGAGGAGTGTCTGAATCCTCTCTCTCTGCTTACATTTAGAGTTTAAGAGAAATATAGTCATATTCTGACTACTGTTTATTTTATGTTTGTAATGTGTATTAGTGGTTAAGGAGGAATGAGTGTATGCATATGTTCCTTTTATTCATTTGTATTTGTTGTATTTGCACAGGTCTTTTGCTTGAGAGTGTCTGAGATTACTCCAATATATTCAGCTCATGATTTGTGGTTAGCATATTTTGCAGTAATGGCCACCCCGTTCTTCTTCAAAATGTGGTGAAACGCAAATTGTTGTTGCGGACCTTTTCTACCACGCCCCCCCCCCCCCCCCCTCGGGTAACATTTGCGAGGGAGCAGGTATATAAGGTGAGCGGTTCGGTAAAACGAGTATTGCGTCATATCTGGCGATCTCACTTCCAGCGTCTCGTTGTGTTGCACGAGAGGGTATGTATGGGTGTTTTCTCCGAGGTTTTCCGTGTGGTAGACGCTAAAAGTCCTTTTATGTTTGTTGTTTGCTAACAGTAACTTCGTTTGAGCTGGCGTTCGGGTGAGTGCATGTTGCACCCATAGACTAACAACCGTTGCTTTGCCGTTGCGCTCCTCTGGACGTGCAAACTCCATTTGATGTCTTTGTGGTTGAATTCTGCTGTTGGAATGTGATCGAACAGAGGGGTGGCTGCCGTATGGATGTGTTTTGCACGATTTGGTATGTATAACCTCCTATTTCCCTTTTTGTCCTCATGAAGGTAAATGGGGCTATAATTCGTTTGTGTTTTATGAAGTGAAATCATTCTGTGAGTGGGATTGTTTCAATCCCAGTTACAACTTGATTTCAGCATGGCTGGCACCTTCAACACTGCCATTTTGCTTTAATTCTGTTTTGTTTAATGATTTGGGTTGTATGTATTGATGTTGTGTAAGCCTTTTTCCCTGTTCTTTTGTGTTTTCATTTTTGTTCTTTTTTTTCTCTTCTGTTTTTAATATTCATTTTGCTTTTGTTAAATGCATGCTGTGCACCTGTTAGCATTGCATTTGCTAACGCTCGTTTGGTCTTGTGTTTGATGTACATCTGTGTTTTTTTTTGTTTTTGTTTATTTTGGTTGCATTTATTCTTCTTGTTTTATATTTTTGTAACGTCGGCTTGGTATTTCATAATTTGTCCTGTTATTTCTTTTGTTGTTGTAACCTTTTCTTTTTTTTGTACTGGAGCTGTGGCCTGGAGAGGGCAGGCTGACCCTTCCCGTGTGGTTATCTCACTGTTCACTAGAGTGGTGTGGAGTTGCCGTGAATTCTTTGGAGGGTGAGTGGTTTGAGGCACGTGTGTGTGTGGTTATCATTGTTACTATTACGGGCATTCTTGAAGCCCGGTGTCCAGCCTGCCACCTTAGTAGTAAGCCCCAGCTCTTTTGTTGGGGTGTTTGTTTTCTTCTCTTGTTTGTTTTGCAGCAGGTGGTGCTGCTTGCTGTGTGGAATCTCCTTGTGGTTACGTATGACTCATTGAACGAGACCATCTTGTTTTTTTTTATTGTTTGTTAAATAAAGATGTACAAGTTTTATACAAGGTACCCATGCCTCTTGGTCATTTTGAGATATTTAACCTGTGCCCTTTGGGCTTTTCCCAGAGTTCGTTCTGGGTGGCGTAGTCGTAATTTTTTTGTAATAATAACTTACAAAATTAAGAGCTGCCGCGATATCTCACTACGCCACATTTGGCGTAGTCGGCAGGGTCTCTCTTTATTTTTTTGACCTGAGGTGTGGATACCTTTTTTTTTGTTTTTTTTGTTTTTTTGGTAGAAGCAAAACGGCAGTGTTTGTTGTGGATTTGGAACCTCTCTTTTGGGTAAGATCCATTTACTATAATTTTTTTTTATATATATGATGGACGAGGAAATGCAGGAACTCCGAGAGCTGGTGGCCCAATTAAGAGCTGATAATGCCAAATTAAGACAGGAGCGCACACAGACTGGGTTGCCTGGCCCTAGTACTGACTCTAGTTCACTTAATCCATCTGTAGTCGCATCTCAACCAGTTGGGGCTGGTGCGGCATTGACCGATCGGTTTGTCTCTATACCAAGAGACCGAAAGTGCCCAAAATTTAGTGGTAGGTCTGGGATAGGGATTAATGAGTGGGTTGAAGAGGTAGAGGCTTGTATGCGTGCTCATCATCTATCTGTTGCGGACCAATCTTTTGTTTTGTTCGATCACTTGGAGGGGGAAGCCCGAGAAGAGATAAAGTATCGGCCTCTAGAGGAACGTGAGGACCCTGCCAAAATAATCTTGGCACTGAAAGAAGTATATGGGTGTTCCCAATCATATGTTGCGTTGCAAGAGGCTTTCTTCTCTAGGAGGCAGCAGGATGGGGAAACCCTGTTGGAGTTTTCCCTTGCTCTTATGGGCCTCCTGGAGAAGGCCAAGCAGTGTGCGCCGGATGCGATTCCAAATGCTGAGGTATTGTTGCGTGATCAATTCGTTGAACATGTTCTTGACAGTACCCTTCGTCGTGAGTTGAAGCAGTTGGTCCGTCGCCAGCCCACAGTTACACTTCTAGACGTCCGCGGTGAGGCCATTAGGTGGGAACACGAGGGTATGCCCGGGGGAGCGCGAGGACGTAGCTATTCTGTTCTATTGGCGGTTGGGTTTCAGTATGGGGTACAGAGTGATTCGCGTTCTGGAACAGACAATTCTCCTCGACATTCAGAGATGAGGGAACTTAGGGAAATGTTACATTCGCAGCAGCAACAGCTAAATCAGCTTACACAAAGTATTGCTCAATTTCGAGACCAGCCTCGTCGTGGTCGACCTTTCCGTAATAATTCTGTTGTGTGTAGAAGGTGCCAGAAAGCTGGCCATTTTGCTGCGGAGTGTGATGGGGAGCGGGTTGCTGCGCCCTTGCTGCCTCGTACGGACACCCGGGGGCCGGAACATAGACCGTCTCGTTCAGGCTCGTTGCCGGAAAACTAATTCCCACCGAGTTGTTGGGCCACAGCTCGGTTGGGGAATATACTGGCTCTGATTTGTTGGGTAGTGTTGGCCCTGTATCGCAACTGATGTCTTCCTGTCCGCATTTGGTTGTCATTATGAGTGGTGTACCGGTATCCTGTTTGGTTGACACTGGCTCCATGGTATCTACGATTACTGAAAGTTGTTTTCGGGAATCTTTTGAGCCATGGGGCCAGGATCGCCTTCTGTCTTGTCATTGGCTGCAGCTGAGGGCTGCCAATGGTTTATCTATTCCTTATATAGGTTATGTGGAATTGGATGTGGAGCTTTGTGGTAGGGTGGTCCCAAAATGTGGTGTTCTGGTGGTGCGGGATCCTCCTGGTGGCATCGGTGCTCAAGCCCCTGGGGTGCTGGGGATGAACATATTGGGCCGATGCTACCAGGAACTCTTTGGACAACATGGATCCTCTTGGTTTAAATCCCCAGCAGTGTCACACGCTCCCCAGTCAGTTTTACAGGCTTTACAGTTTTGTCATCAGGTAGGCATTCAGCAGTCTTCTAAGAGTATAGGTAAGGTAAAGGTGCGGGGTCCTCGAGCTGCTCGCATCCCTGCTGGTACCCTTAAATTGGTAGAAGCAACCTGTTCTGACTATTTTTCTAGTGGTGTTGTGCTTCTTGAGCCACCAGAGTTTGGCCTCCCAGTGGGACTGTTGATCTCCTCGGCCCTTGTTAAGGTGGTCAGGGGTATAGCCTATGTGCCAGTTGTCAACGTTGGGACCACTGACGCTCTCCTGTTTCCTCGTAGAGTGATCGGTACATTGTCGAGTGTGCATATTGTTAGTTTGCTTCCAGGGGTTACAGAGGTCAGGCCTGGGCTGGGGATCATTTGTTCCATCAATTCCCAAGTAGGTTCCTCAACTTTACCAGGGCAATTGGATGCTCTAGACTTGTCCCAGTTGTCTGGGGAGGAGCAAGGTAAGGTTAGGGCCCTTCTTTCAAAGTATAAGTCCGTTTTCTCCAATTTTGAGGGGGATTTGGGGTGTACAGATCTCCTGTCCCATGACATCCCTCTCCTGGATGACACTCCCGTTCGACAGCGTTACCGGCGCATACCTCCATCCGAATACAAAGTAGTTAGGGCACATATCAATCAGCTGTTGGAGACGCAAGTAATTCGCGAAAGTTGTAGTCCATATGCCTCTCCGATCGTCCTTGTTAAGAAGACGGTAGTCTGCGCATGTGCGTGGACTACCGTCAGTTGAACTCCAAAACTAGAAAAGATGCGTTTCCACTGCCGCGCATCGAGGAGTCGCTGGATACGTTAACGGGTGCTCGCTGGTTTTCCACTTTGGATTTAACCAGCGGGTATAACCAAGTCCCGGTTACTGAGGGGGGTAGGCATAAGACTGCGTTTTGCACACCATTCGGTTTATTTGAGTGGAACCGGATGCCGTTTGGGCTCTGCAATGCCCCCAGTACATTCCAGCGACTGATGCAACGCCTGTTAGGAGATCAACAATGTCAATCTCTTCTTCTTTACTTGGATGATATTATTGTCATTATTGGAACGGTTGGAGGTTGTTCTGGGTTGACTAGAGCGGGAGGGCCTCAAGGCCCGGTTGGACAAGTGTGTGTTTTTGCAGTCACAGGTGAGGTACTTGGGCCATGTGATCTCTGTGGCAGGTGTGGCCACTGATCCGAGTAAAACGCAGGCAGTATCACAGTGGCGTCGTCCATCTAACGCCACAGAGTTGCGCTCCTTCCTTGGCTTTGCAAGCTATTACCGCCGTTTTGTGGAGGGGTTTGCTAAAATTGCAGCGCCTCTGCATAGGCTGGCCGCAGAGTTCTCTAGTAATAAGAGCAGGCCTAAGAGGGGTGTCAGGCCGGACTTTATGGATGCCTGGAGTGAGCATTGTTTTGAGGAGTTAAAGGCGAAACTCACTACTTCACCAATTCTTTCTTATGCAGATTTCTCTCAGCCCTTCATCCTAGAGGTGGATGCCAGTCAGGGGGGACTGGGAGCGGTACTTTCCCAAGAGCAGGATGGTAGGGTGCGACCCATTGCCTATGCTAGTCGCAGTCTGAGGCCCACTGAGCGCAATCTGTCTAACTATAGCTCCATGAAATTGGAGTTTTTGGCGCTCAAGTGAGCCATGACGGAGAAATTTCGAGAATATCTGTTAGGAGGTCGGTGTGTGGTTTTCACTGATAACAACCCGCTTAGCCATCTCTCCACTGCTAAACTCGGGGCTACGGAGCAGGCGTTGAGAATGTGCTGGTGATTACTGACGTTTTCAGCAAATATACACTTGCTGTTCCTACGAGGGACCAGCGGATGGAGACGGTGGCGCAGGCTTTGGTGACCGAGTGGTTTTATAAGTTTGGGGTACCAGGTCGTCTCCATTCTGACCAGGGGCGTAACTTTGAGTCCCTGTTCATTCGTCAGCTTTGTTCCCTGTATAATGTACGAAAGTCTCGCACGACACCGTACCATCCGGCCAGAAATGGCCAGTGTGAGCGCTTCAACCGGACCTTGCACAATCTATTGCGTGCATTGCCGCCCTCTAGAAAAAGAGATTGGGTAGCCTGTCTGCCCCAAGTTCTCTTTTGTTACAACACTACCCCCCATCGAGCCACTGGGGAGTCACCCCATTTTTTAATGTTTGGGCAGGAACCACGGTTGCCAGTGGATTTTCTGTTGGGTAGAGTACGGGAGCCAGTGGCGGGTAAAGTGCACGAATGGGTCCAGGAACATGAGACCAGGTTGCAAGTGGCATTTGAAGGTGCCCAAGAACGGTTAAAGATCATGGAAGAAAATCGGAAGGTAAAACATGATCAATCTGTCCATGTTGCCCCTTTGGCGGAGGGCCAGTTGGTGTACCTTTGGGACTATGGTAACAGAGGTCGCCATAAGATTCAGGATCTTTGGAGCCCGGTAGTCTACCAGATTGTGCGTGTTCCTCCAGAAGGGGGCGCAGTCTATTCCATTGCTCCTGTTGACGAGTTGACTAAGGTGAAGACCGTACATCGCTCGTTGCTTAAGAGTCGGGCCCATAGGGTCCCTCCGAGCCGTGTCCCTCCGAGCCGTGTCCCTTCGGGGGAGCTGGTGGACATCCCAGAGGACTCCTCGCAGGAGGAGGAAGAAGTAGATTTGGTTGGTGTGACACATGCTGGGGATCAGGGGGGGGCGAGAGCATTTGAGGCCGTAGTGGTGCCTCTGCAAATTGGCCCTCAGTTGTTGGATGCACCCCCTGACTTGGTTGGGGGCCCAGTTCATTGTGGTGATCCGGGGGTAGACGTACACCCTTTGGTCCCTGCGGTGGTAGGGGAAATGGAGATCGGCGATACTTTGCCAAGGCGAACAGGGCGGGTAACAGCCGGTCGCCATCCCAATCCTTACCATCTCCCCCGTACAGTAAGTGCATCGCTTTCTATCCCTCCCGCATCTAATTCTGTAGTTGCTATTTTTAGGCCTTGGAATTGAGTTGCCAGTCATTTCATCGTCGAGGGCGACGTTAAAAACAAAAAGGGGGTAGATTGTGGTGAAACGCAAATTGTTGTTGCGGTCCTTTTCTACCACGCCCCCCCCTCAGGTAACATTTGCGAGGGAGCAGGTATATAAGGTGAGCGGTTCGGTAAAACGAGTATTGCGTCATATCTGGCGATCTCACTTCCGGCGTCTCGTTGTGTTGCATGAGAGGGTATGTATGAGTGTTTTCTCCGAGGTTTTCCGTGTGGTAGACGCTAAAAGTCCTTTTATGTTTGTTGTTTGCTAACAGTAACTTCGTTTGAGCTGGCGTTCGGGTGAGTGCATGTTGCACCCATAGACTAACAACCGTTGCTTTGCCGTTGCGCTCCTCTGGATGTGCAAACTCCATGTGACGTCTTTGTGGTTGAATTCTGCTGTTGGAATGTGATCGAACAGAGGGGTGGCTGCCGTATGGATGTGTTTTGCACGATTTGGTATGTATAACCTCCTATTTCCCTTTTTGTCCTCATGAAGGTAAATGGGGCTATAATTCGTTTGTGTTTTAGGAAGTGAAATCATTCTGTGAGTGGGCTTGTTTCAATCCCAGTTACAACTTGATTTCAGCATGGCTGGCACCTTCAACACTGCCATTTTGCTTTAATTCTGTTTTGTTTAATGATTTGGGTTGTATGTATTGATGTTGTGTAAGCCTTTTTCCCTGTTCTTTTGTGTTTTCATTTTTGTTCTTTTTTTTCTCTTCTGTTGTTAATATTCATTTTGCTTTTGTTAAATGCATGCTGTGCACCTGTTAGCATTGCATTTGCTAACGCTCGTTTGGTCTTGTGTTTGATGTACATCTGTGTTTTTTTTGTTTTTGTTTATTTTGGTTGCATTTATTCTTCTTGTTTTATATTTTTGTAACGTCGGCTTGGTATTTCATAATTTGTCCTGTTATTTCTTTTGTTGTTGTAACCTTTTCTTTTTTTTGTACTGGAGCTGGGGCCTGGAGAGGGCAGGCTGACCCTTCCCGTGTGGTTATCTCACTGTTCACTAGAGTGGTGTGGAGTTGCCGTGAATTCTTTGGAGAGTGAGTGGTTTGAGGCACGTGTGTGTGTGGTTATCATTATTACTATTACGGGCATTCTTGAAGCCCGGTGTCCAGCCTGCCACCTTAGTAGTAAGCCCCAGCTCTTTTGTTGGGGTGTTTGTTTTCTTCTCTTGTTTGTTTTGCAGCAGGTGGTGCTGCTTGCTGTGTGGAATCTCCTTGTGGTTACGTATGACTCATTGAACGAGACCATCTTGTTTTTTTATTGTTTGTTAAATAAAGATGTACAAGTTTTATACAAGGTACCCATGCCTCTTGGTCATTTTCTGAGATATTGAACCTGTGCCCTTTGGGCTTTTCCCAGAGTTCGTTCTGGGTGGCGTAGTCGTTACTTTTTTTGTAATAATAACTTACAAAATTAAGAGCTGCCACGATATCTCACTACGCCACAAAAAGAATAAATTCTGCTTTAAATTTGGTCGAAGGCATTTCCTCTTTGGCTATATTATAAGCTACATTGAACTTAATTATCAATTCAGAATCCTCATTTGCTCGGTTTGCTAAATCTTGATGCCGAAATGCAGTGGGGAGTGCTGCTGCATCACGGGATATGTACCTGTCTCTACACTTCACGTGCTTCATACTGTCATTGTGAAGCTTCAATGATTAGTGTTTGAATTGTTTTGAATCAGTTACAAATTTGGACAGTCCTGCAATTGAAGGCCCACAGAATTTACAGTATACACAGTGCATTGCTCCGTCTTGGTACCTCGCAGGGCTGAAGCCAACTTGATGTGTTGAATGCTCAGAGCACGTTATAAAAATTATTCTTAAAATACACATTTCTGTTTTAATAGATGCTCATAGTAAATCATAGCATATTGCCTAAAACAAGGTAGGTACAAAAATAATGTGTGATACATTTGCGACCCCATAAAAATTAGGGTAGCAATGGCATTTCGAAAGGTTGCATATGCGACCATTTTGGTTGCAATGTAGTTCCCTGGTATAGTTTGTATATAATTTCTGTCAAAGTGAGAATTGCCCCAAGTGCTCTCATAGACTTCAATGCAAAGATTTTTTTTTTTTTCAAACTGCAGGCGTTGCAATGCAATCTCAATGAGTTCCGGGAGGGCATGCCCTATAACGTGCTTTCATCATCGTACATAACCTTAACTTGTGCAAAGACTGGTGGGAACAGGGAGATCAAATAATATTTAAAAACTATTTGGAATTTTAACATCAAGAAAAAAATGAAAAACTACTTTAATATCTTTATCAAACGTGAAAAGAAAAAATAAATAAATAAAAAGAGACGGGGACAGCTATGCCTTTGTCAGCTGAACTTGATCGAAACGTTACCTCAGCGCAGATTAATTCTATCGTGTCATTGAAAAAATACCATTAATTCATTGTAGCAATAAGGATAAATTGGTAAATAAAGAATTAGGAGAACCAAGACCAAATGTAAACATCAAACTGTCATGGTTCATAGGTCAGTGCGTTCATCTTGAGTCTCTGTCTGATTGTCTGCGTCTGTTAACTAGCAGCAGTTGCGGTAATGAGCACCAGCTGCAACTCATTTGTGCTGCCTTTAAGTTTGGCTGGCATCCTGTTCGGGTTGTTGGTTCATTGATTGATTTCTCGTCTGTCTCTACCGTCTAGTTGTGCTCCTGTTGGTTTTCTCTGGACCTTATTCCTCTCCCGCCTAGGATTCCTGAGTTGGGTTTGAGTTACTGCTGCTTGAGTGGTCTGGACTTGATTCATCTGGGGTTATGCCATTGTCTTCCTACATTCTCATTGCTGACTATCTGAGCTACAAATAAACCATTTTTACCTCGCACTTGGAACTCGAGACTCGATCATTGTGACAGAACAAACCAACCAGAATGGATCAGTTGAGCTCGGCAGAATTATGAGACTTTTTAACCAGCAATAACTCTCGTATGGAACGTCAAGAGGACCAGACTACGGGTAGTGCAGTCCAACGGGTGCGGGTAGTGCAGTCCAAGCCCTGGTTGCTCAGGTTTTGGAAATTACCACTCAGTTTCAGCGCTTCAAGTTAGAGACCGTTTTTTTTCTCAGCAACCACCTGCGTCCAATCCACCAGCTGCCGTGGATCAAAGCACCCATTCTCCTGAGCCTCGTTTACCACCAACAGCCTTTTATTTCGGGGAGCCCCAGTTGTATCGCTCATTTTTGGCTAAATACTCCCTCTATATTTCTCTTCAACCGTTATCGTTTCCCACTGAGAAATCCAAGATAGCATTCATTATAACTCTGCTCACAGTACGAGCAGCAAGCTGGGGAACCACCGTGTGGGAAAAGAGACTTCCGTGATGTGCCTCCTTCCAAGCGTTTTCGCAGGAGCTGAAGAAGGTATTTGATCGCGCTGCTTGTGTCAGAGAGGCAGCTAGACTTTTCGCAGAGCTGCGACAAGAGGATCACACTGTAGCCGATTATTCAGATTCTGGCTGGAATTCTGAGGCACAGTTGGACCTGTTTCTACTCGGACTTTCGGACACCATCAAGGACGATATTTATTCCACTGATTTACCCGCGGGGGTGGATAAACTCATTGAGCTGGCTACTCATGTGGATGCCAGAGTAAGGAGGCGTGTCCAGCAGAAGACACTACGGAGAATCCCTGATGTCACTCATCAGAGCAGCCTATCATCAGTCACTGAGGAAAGTGAGTTCTCTTTCCCTGATCCCGAACCCATGCAGAAGGGCAGGTCTCGCCTTTCACAGCAGGAGAAGCAGGGACGCTTAGAGAAAGGTTTATGCTTGTACTGGGGAGCCGTTGGTCACATTGTTCTACACTGTCAGTAGGTAAGAGGTTACTATTCCAAGCACTCATCAATAATGTGTTGAGAGATATGGTAGATCGAGCAACTTTCAATAAATCCTCTCTTTCTGTCACGTCAATACCGGTAAGGCTGACACTTCGTGCATTAACTTTTGATTGTAAGGCTTTGGTGGATTCAGGGGTGGAGGGTAATTTCCTAGACTTCAAAGTTGCTAGAAGACTTTATCCTCACTGACACTCCTGCTGCCCCTGTGATTTTTGGGCATACCTGTCTGGTGCTCCATAATCCTCACATAAACTGGGGAAAAAATTCTGTCTTGTCCTGGAGTAAATATTGTCATGCATCATGTCTGTTGTCTGCATGTTCTCCTGTGTCTTGTTCTGTGTTTCAGGATGATCACACTGACCTGTCTAATGTGCCACGTGAGTACCTTGACCTGAAGAGAGTATTCAGTAAGTCTCCGGCTGCTTCTATAGATCCGCATCGTCCCTATGACTGTGCTATAGATTTATTGTCAGGTACGTCTCCGCCTAAAGGCAAATTATATTTGCTTTCCAATCCGGAGAGGGAGAAATATATTTTTTGATTCTCTTGCAGCCAACATCATCCGCCCCTCTTCTTCTTCTTTTGGAAAAAGAAAGATGGCTCTCTTCGTCCCTGTATTGACTATCGCGGGTCGAATGACATCACAGTGAAGAATACTTATCCTTTACCGTTGATGTTGTCAGCCTTCGAGCGTCTGCAGGGGGCTTCATTTTTCACAAAATTGGATCGCTTATCATTTGGTTCACATAAGAGAGGGGGATGAAAGGAAGACCACTTTTAATACCCCCAGGGGGCATTTTGAATATCTTGTTCTTCCTTTCGGCCTTTGTAATGCCCCCACGGTATTCCAAGGACTCGTCAATGATGTGTTGAGAGATATTGTAGATCAGTTAATTTATGTCTCCCTGGATGACATACTGATATTTTCACATTCTCTCCAGGAACATGTTCAACACGTCAGGCGAGTACTTCAGAGGCTGTTAGAGAATGGGCTTTTTGTCAAGGCAGAGAAATGCGAATGTGAGAATTTTAAATGAAAAGCTGTTTCGTTTCAACCCCATCCTTATTGCCCCTGATCCTTCGTGGTGGAGGTTGACGCGTCACAAATGGGAGTTGGCATGGTTCTATCCCAGCGTTCCCTCACAGATGGTAAGGTGCATCCTTGCACGTATTTTTCTCACCATTTGTCCCCCGCCGAGAGTTATTATGACATTGGTAACAGAGAGCTGTTGGCAGTCAAGCTCGCTTTGGAAGAGTGGCGTCATTGGTTAGAAGGTTAGGGGGTTCCTTTTATTGTTTGGACCAATCACAAGAATCTTGAATACATCAAGTCAGCTAAAATATTAAACTCTCTAGGCAGGATCGGTGGGCGCTTTTTTTTTTGGTCGTTTTGATTTTTCTATTTCTTAACGTCCAGGTTCTAATAACATCAAACCAGAAGCATTATCCCGTATTTTTGATGTTTCAGATCGCCCATATTTTTCCAAACCCATTATAACGCAAAAAGTCTTTATTTCTGCAGTCATGTGGGACATTGAGTCGAAAGTTCGCACAGCCTCGCAAGGGGTAATGCCCCCACCCAGATGCCCACCGGGTCAGTTCTTTGTGCTTTAAGGTCGTTATTCGTTATAAGTTATCCGATGGGGTCATTATTCCTAGGTAGCTTGCCATCCTGGGGTTAATCGTACCATGTTTCTGGTTAAACAGCAGTTTTGGTGGCCAGCCATGGCTTGTGACATTCATCTTTTTTTTGGCTTGCTCTGTCTGTGCTGTTTCAAAGTCTTCCAATCGACCCCCTGCTGGACTCCTTCAGCGGTTGTTAGTTCCTTCGAGACCCTGGTAGCACATTTCGCTAGATTTCATTACAGGTCTCCTTCCTTCATAGGAAAACATGGTGGTTTTGACTGTGGTAGACCGGTCCTCAAAGGCAACTCATTTCATTCCTCTGCCTAATTTACCTTCTGGCAGAGAAACAGCGGTTGCTGTCATAGATCACGTTTATTGCTTACATGGCCTCCCGATGGACGTGGTCTCTGACAGGGAGCCTCAGTTTGTTTCCAAATTTTGGAGATAATTTTGTAAATTACTGGGGGTGATTTCATCCTCAGAGTAATGGTCAGGCGGAGATGGCCAACCAAGATCTAGAACGAGTGCTGCGATGTTTGGTTTCTCAGAACGCCTCCTCTTGGAGCCAGCAGCTCTCATGGGTTGAGTATGCACATAACTCGTTACCAGTTTCAGCTACGGGCCTATCACTTTTTCAGTGTAGTTTAGGGTACCAGCCACCACTTTTTCCAGAATTGGAATCCGAAGCGCGGTTCCCTATGCCCACACATTTATCCACAGGTGCGGACTCACCTGGACCAGGTCCAAATTGACCCTGCTCCGGGTGGGGGCGCACACCAAGGTTCAGGCCGATCGCCACTGGTCGAAACCTCCCGTCTACATCATAGGTCAAACAGTGTGGCTTTCATCAAAGAATATTCCTCTCCGATCCATCAGTAATAAGCTTGCACCCAAATTTACTGTCACCAAAATGATTTGTCCGGTGGCAGTCTGCCTCAAACTCCCTCCAGTGTACAGGAGAATTAATCCGGTATTTCATGCATCTTAAATTAAAGCCCGTTTTCCTTCACCCATTAATCCGCCGGTCCCGGTCCCCTGTTGGTTTTCTCTGGACCTTATTCCTGGCCCTCCTAGGATTCTTGAGCTGGGTTTGAGTTGCTGCTGCTTGAGTGGTCTGGAAGGGATTCATCTGGGGTTATGCCATCGTTTTCCTACGTTCTCATTGCTGACTATCTGAGCTACAAATAAACCATTTTTACCTCACACTTGGATCTTGTGACTCGATCATTGTGACACAAACAAGTATCTACAAAGGGCAGGAAGTCGTATAAACGAGGATTTTCAAGGTTGTGCTATTCTGCTCATTTACTGCTGCATTTTGTTCCATCGTGAGAGCATGACGGACATTGCATGGACAACTACAGGTGTCACCGAAATGCATCATCTCTCAGAGAAAGTGAAAAAACATGAAAGAGCAAAGATGCATATGGATAGTAGGGAGCAGTGTAATATAAGTGAGTAATCTAACTAAGCAGTGTAATGTAAGTGTCACAACCAGGTTGTTCTCGACCATAACATAAAATAGGAGCACTTGTTCAGATCGGTTGACTTGCAAGATTCTTTATTCAATTATCAAAATACAATCAAAATAATATAACAATGTCTAGGTTTTAAATAATAATCCAAATGGTGAGGACATGTTGATAGGCTAAAACAAAACAATGGTTTGAGTCTGTGACTTCTCCTGAGGACTGCCAATTCCCTTGGAGGAAGTGAAATGGAGAGGATCAGTCCCATCTTTATCCTCTCCACAATTAGAGGAGATTATTCAACAGGGGTTTGCAATCCTTCACAAACTCCCAAGTCATCCCGCCACCAGCAGGCAAGAAAAGGAAGCACAGGGTCGTAACACCTCCCTCCTTAAAAAGATTTGGCAACGAATCCAAAAGCTAAAAAGGACAGAGGAAGTCAAGCACCACCCAAGAGACTACTACAGTAAAAGGTTATCTTTGTCCAAAAATAATGTCTTCTACGCCATGTCATTCTTCAACACCTCTGGGCCCTAGAAATGCAAAGAAAGAAACAGGCAACGCAGACATCACAATGTTACACTCTGGGAAGGGCATCATTTATAACATTATCTTTTCCAACACTAGGGCAAGGGCTTCCTTCTCAATAGTAGAGTAGACCTGTTGATGCCGCTTAAATTTATTTGAAAAGTTACTAACAGGATGTTGAATTCCATTCGAATCCTCTTGCAAGAGAACTTCAACCGCACCGCAAGCACTAGCATCAATTGCAAGACTAAAAGACTTTTCTAGCCAAGCGAGAATTTATTTTATCTGGTCAAGATGCTCAAACCAGGAGGAACTGTAGAGAACAACATCAAGATATGCCTCACATCCAGACATTCCATACAGTATACGGTTTACAAGTCATTGGAAAGTTGCGGGTATGTTATGAACCCCAAAAGGCATTACCGTGTCCTGCAGTAAAGCATCGGGTGTAACGAAGGCAGATAACTCTTTTGCATGAGTAGTTAAAGGCACCTGTAAGTACCCCTTTAAAAGGTCAAACCTACTAACGTATCGGGCTGAGCCAACATGATCGATACAGTCATTAACACGAGGTAAAGAGAAGAAGTCTGGTTTCAACACAGAGTTCAGCAGATACCTTACCTTCCCAGAGACATCAATTAGAAAGCCTTCTCTTTGATTGGCCTACAGTGTGTACAGATTCACTGGGAAGAACTTCAACCATCAGGCATCGCATCAACACTAGTGATGAAATTGCAGTGAGGAAACCGGCATACCCTACCCCAGTTCACAAGCAAAAATTAATTGACGATGAGGTGTCGAAGATGCTGGAAAAGGGAATCATTCGTCCATCCACTTCCACGTGGGCTGCACCGATTGTATTGGTGACAAAAAAGGATGGTAGTTTGCGCTTTTGCGTAGACTACAGGTCTTAAATGCGAAAAACTCCTCTAGATGGTTTTCCTATGCCTCAGGTGCAGGACATTCTTGTCTCTTTGTATGGAGCCTCGGTTTTCAGCACGTTAGCTCTGGAGTGGTTATTGGCAGGTGTGTATGGAGGAAGATAGCATTCCCAAAACAGCTTTTGTCATCAAATCTGCACAATATGAGTTAATTTGTCTTCCGTTTGGTTTGAAAAATGCTGTTTTGACTTTCCAGCGATTAATGTATACCATCTTACAAGAGCTCATAGGTATGTTGTTGATGTTGTTTTGTCTATATCAGTGTTCATTTCGTTGACTAAATATTTTCGTCATTATTTTCGTCACAAATATATTTTTGCGGACGAAGCTAAACGAAAACTAAAATAGAAGGCACTGATAGAGACTAAAACTATGACTAAATTGATTGACATTATCGTCAATGAATAAAGGACGAGACGAAAATAGACTGTGACGAAAATCAAATCAGCAGACGGGAGAGATGCGAGGAATGAACAAAAGAACCGGCAAAACATAACAGGCGAGACTGCATGAGAGAAGAGAACCAATCCGAGCCTGACTTATTGAGACGTGAAGTGAAGGTTTTCAGTTTTTAAATGAGCTCCCGGGAAGACGGCATTCAAAGAGGTGATGTCTAAAAAAGCGACTAAATGTCCACAGCTCACTTCACGTTTGACGACGAACAAAACAAAACAAACTGTAAAGCACGCGAAGCGCTCATTCGTGGCAAGAACACAACCAATTTGAAAAGACATTTACAGACGAGCCACCCGGACATTTTCTCAAATGTAATTTCACAACGATGTTCTTTTGTTTATTGAGCTAAGCAAAACTGGAAGACTGCAGTGCGTAGATGTTGTAACATTAAATATTACGAACTGAAAAGTACTGTAAAATAGCCCCTTCTTCAAGTTAGATGAGAGCACAATACTAATACGTAATATCATGATAAATACATTTGATTTAATACTAATGTTTAGTATATTTTATAATGTTCTACTTGTTGACAATATCACAAATATTTCTATATTAGTCATGTGAAACATGAATGTTCACATCCTATCATTATACATACAAATCTAGCAATAATGTAGTATTTAAAACATACAATATTGCTAGACAAATGAATACCTTATAAAATCTTGTTACTTTTTTTATCCACCTAGCTGCCAACTTATTAAATATTTACTTTAAATGTATGCACTCCTTGTTCAGCTCAGCTGTAAGCTTTAAGGTCCTGGACTTAATGTTATTTTTCTTTTATTGATGGTCAATTGGCAGCTAGTTATTGTTAACATTATCATGACAGTGTTTGTTGCTGCATAAAAGCTTTTGAATCGAAATAAAGACACAGTTGTGTTGAAATAAAGTTGAATTTGTGTTTTATATATTTTGGTTAAGTTTGTTTCCTATATCAGCTGTAAAAAATTGTCTAGTAAATCTGTTATTGATTTTAGTCTTATTTTAGTCGACTAAAATACCAAGCAATTTTAGTCGACTAAAATACCAAGCAATTTTAGTCGACTAAAATAAGACTAAAATGAAAACAAATCAGATGACTAAAACTTGATTAAAACTAAAAAGAATTATAGTCAAAAGACTAAGACTAAAACTAAATAAAAATTTAGTGTCAAAATTAACACTGGTCTATATCAGTGGTTCCCAACCTTTTTCCTTGGGGCCCCCCCTATGTACGTATTTAACAATCCGTGGACCCCCCCCCCCATATATATATATAAATATATATATATTAGTGCTGGGAAAAAATAAATCGCATCCAAAATAAAAGTTTGTGTTTGCATAATATATATGCGTGTACTGTGTATAATTATTTTGTATATAAATACACACATATGCATGTATATATTTAATATTTTTACTTATTTATATATAAATTATTTATATTTATATATAATATAAATTATGTATAAATGTATATATACATGCAAAAAAAAAAAATTAATGCATGCATATGCATGTATTTATATACAAAATAATTATACACAGTTCACACACATATATTATGCAAACACAAACTTTTATTTTGGATGCAATAAATTTTTTTCCCAGCACTAATATATATATATATATATATATATATATATATATATATATATATATATATAAAATAAAGTGTGATATGTTTTACTTTTGAGTAATTCTGGAGCTATAATTGATTCTTCTTATGAGCATATAAAACAAAACAGCTTCTTGGGAAAAAATGAAATTGTAGTAGTTATAAACCAAGGTTTATTTTATTTCAGATTATCATTTAAGAGCAGCAATTGTATTCATGTCAAAATAAAACAGACGTAATGTTACTTGAAGGCATTATAGCCTACTATTCCTGCCAAACTTTCATGGTTCGGTTAGTGTTACTACAGTAAATCCATGGTGAATGTTGCAGAAACCTGGACACTGGATAGTTCATTCACGGCACAATGTTTCTTCCTGGTTTCCACGCGCTGTTTAATCCGTTAATAACGGAGAAATGTGAATGTTTCTCTCTAGAACTCGCAGCGATGTTATTACTTCTGTGGCAAATTCAAATGCTTTCTGTACTGGATCTCTTATTAGCGCTGTGTAGTAACAGCGTCGCATGATCACGATCGGCCATAGACAGTAAAAGAAATGGACACAGCGACCCCATTGGAACTCAATTGAGACAAATGAAGCCCAGTTTTAGCGTTTTTTAGCACTTCCGTTTCTGACGCGCAGACTCAAACGAAGCTTGACGACGTCAGCAACCTGTCTTGCAGATGTAAATCTTCTAGTAGCTGTGCGTGCAAACTGCCATCGTTAATCTTGCAGAGACGGCGAGCTTGAGCGGGGAGTTCTTTGTCGTGAGTGAGCAAGAGTAAGTATTCTGATTAATTATTTTGTATAGTGTTTTAAAATATAACGCCAGTACGCCACATTAAGTTAATTGCCTGCGAGCTTCTCCTCCTGTCTGTACGGTAATGCGACAGAGAGTTGAGTGGTTATGACGCAATCGTTAGCCTATTTTTTACAAAAACTGTTTATACGGGGCCATAATGTAACATAGAAGGTAATGGAGCCCTTTATACATTGTCGTGTATCTTTAGAAATAAATAATGGACAAACAGAGTCTTTAAACGCCTCAGATGTAAAGTTATTCGCTGTCAAAGTGACGCCAAAATGAATGGGAGTCAATGGGAATGCTAACGCAAGTGAAGTTCTGCTAAAAGATGGCAGCCCCCACCCGACTTCAACTTCCGGTCGAGTTCCTTGCCCCTTGCGATCGGCTCGCGCTGCACTGGTCTAAACTGATAAACGGTCCGTCAACCACACAATAACGAGCAGTTTCGTTCCGCTTGCATTATGTTTGGCATTTGATGTTGGCCACTGTTGTGGTCGCGTCGGCGTCTCTTTTACATTATGAGCGCTTTTGTCACGCGTAACGGGCCTACATTTGAAATAACGAAATTGTAATTGAAATTGGCATTGTTAGCATATGATTTTTTTTTTTTACTTTGAAAAAAATATTTTTTATATAAAATTTTTAGTAGAACATTTTATGCATCTTTATTACCCTCAAAGCATATCCGCTCCCGCACCCCCCCCTGTGAACTCTGGTTGGGAACCAATGGTCTATATAGACGATATTGTTGTGTACTCGGCTAATGTTCAGGAGCACTTTGGGCATTTAAGACAGCTGTTCACAAAGCTGGAAGCATCTGGTTTGACTTTGAATTTGAAAAAATGCAATCTAATAAGAAAGTCCCTTTCGTTCCTTGGTCATGTCATCTCAAAAGGACGAGTAAAGACGGAACCCTCTAAGGTTGAAGCTGTCCATAATTTCCCAACTCCCAAGAATGTGAAGGAAGTCCAGCGATTCCTTGGCTTGGTGGGTTGATATCATCGCTTCATACCAAATTTTTCATACCTAATTCTTCATGTCCTGAAAAAGAAGGATGTCTTCTGGGTATGGACTCAGGAGTCAAATAATGTTGATATCTATCATGTAGAGAAGTTAAAACCCTTTTTTGGGGGCTGTCTAGCCTTTTTCAGAAGGCAGGGGTATGTAACAGTTCCAGAGTGTGTTCACTATTACTGGCTGTCTATAGCTGTTTTGGAATTATCTTCCTGGTCACCAGGGGGCAATGCCCTCAGGTAAGGGGTTGAGAATACCCATATAAAGAAGAACGAGTGATCTAGGTGAAAGAAGGCCATGTGGGGGCTTGACTGAGAGAGGGCTCACTCTTTTTACTTAAGAGGAGTTTTGATTTGAGGCTCAATGTTTATGCCTCTTTTGGCTATTATTTGAGGAACAGTGTGTTTTCAATGCTCAATGTAGGCCATATTTCCTCAATTGTGTTGTTTGGTGTTAGCCGGAATCCTGGTGTTCAATACGGACTTAACCCCAGCATCAAATCTTCTTTGATTAGATAATTTTTTTGGTGGATTATATATACTTTTTTTCGACCTGGCCCGGAGGACTACAAGTTTTGGCTGATTGAGTTTTTCCCGTGATGACACTGTGGTCGCAACTGATCTAATTTTGAACTGAACTTTTGTGCACTAACAAGTGGATTGATCATCACTGGATTGCAGGTTCATTATTTCCATTGCACACATGTTATGTGTTTACCTTGTATGGATTGAACTAATCTTGAAGGTCTCATTGGACCAGGTTTTGTGTGATTGTAAGCTATTATTGCTGTTTGGTGTTGTTATATATTCATTTTGAGCTGGTGGTTGGCAATTATATTTGGATGTGATTCCCCACTTATTTTTGTATTTGTGTTTCATTTTTGTCTTTGATATTAGACGAGTTGTCACAACATCTCGTTTTACCTTAGGCCAGTGGTTCCCAAACCTGTCCTGGAGTACCCCCAACACTGCACGTTTTCTTTGTCTCCCTAATTAAACACATCTGATTCAACTCATCAGCTCATTAACCCATGTGATAATGAGCTGATGAGTTGAATCAGATGTGTTTAATTAGGGAGACAAAGAAAACGTGCAGTGTTGGGGGTACTCAAGGACAGGTTTGGGAACCACTGCCTTAGGCCAATAAAACTGTCGCATAAGGTGATCATACATTTTCCGGTATGACCAGCAAGTCCTTGATGAGCCAAATTCAATACGGATTCCCTTACTGTAAGAGGCATTACAAATTGAGTTTTAGGTTCCAGAGAAGCATCTCAATGCTTAACCCCCATCTGACAAAGCAGACCATGGTCAAGAAAGTACGAAGAGGAAAGATGATCAGAACCCTTCTTAGACCCTACTCCAGAAAATAGGTGTTTAAGAGTGTGATCGCTCTGCTGGGCTTTAATTAAATCCTCTTGAGAGATCTGTAGCACGGAAGTCAGATAACATCCATCAACATCAAAGAGATCAACATTAGTTTTCTCAGGGGTGGACAAAACCTCAGATGTGCCAGTAAATTCACGTCTCAGTACCATAGAATTTTCCTGGTCAGAAGACAATGAAGAGCAGGCCTTTAGGTATTTTTTTTAAAGATGTTTAGGACCTTTGGACGCATCAGATCCTTGTTCACCTGTATTAACAGTGTAAAAGAAAGTGTTGTAACAATTCATCTAGTATTCATACCCAGACCAATTGCCACAAGATTTATATTAGGGAGGGAACCATCGGCTATGGTCTGGGTTAGTTTAAATACTCAAAAAGACAAGAAATAAATGCAAAAGTATTTCTGAGTATTATACCAAAAAAAAGCGGTAAAGAATACATATTATCATCAATACAAGAAAGGAAATCTCACATATAATAACCAGAGGCACAGAATTTCAAAATACAAGGAAAAAGTCACACATCAACAACATTATTTACAAAAGTAGTGCAAAAGTTCTTATCTGGATAGGCAGAAACCACAAAGTTTTTCTGCTGTACTCAAGTGCACACAAGACTAGAAACGAAATGGCCGGCCTCAATTCGATATATTCATCATCAAGCAACAAGACATTTGTCCTTGTACATCGATCCAGATGATACTGAGGAGAATAGAAGTAAGGTGTCCTGTGGTTAAACAGTCCTTTTGAAGTACAATCTTCCTGGATATTATCCGGAAGGACTAAAGAGTCCTTATTGACTGAGTAGAAAATCCCCATAAATTTCCAGTCTGGAGTGGACTGGATTCGTATTCCATGCTGTTAGGCCTCAAACACCTCTCACTCCTTCTATCCTTGCCTTACTGATATCCTAGAGCAATAAGCACACTACCTCCCCCTAGTGTCAGGTAGAAGCCTTATATAACCAAAAAGGAAACTAATGTGACAGGTCAAGACTGTTACATACACTCCCCCTCAGCAAAAGTTTGGCTATAACCATAACATGGCTTCAGATGTACAGTTTCCACAATATCAGGATTATCAATGTACCTTACAGAACAATTAACAGGTCCAAGTACTTTTACCACCTTGGCAGGACATTTCCATTTTGCTGCCAACTTAGCCATATACCCTTCGTCTGCTCTGGAAAGAGGATGGGTCAGGACCCAAACCAAATCTCCCACCAAAAACTGCGCTGATTTCTGCCGTTGATGCCCTCTGGACAATATGTCAGGCACTACATTGCATTGACCTTAACAATACTTTACGGTGAAGTGAAAGCCTTGTAATCTCAGGGTCCAATGGGTGAGGCGTGATGATGGCTTTGGGTGCTGAAAGACCTATGTCAGCGTTGAATGGTCCATTATGACTGTAAATGGTCGTCCCTCCAAATATGGCCTCCACTTTTCTACAGCCCAGACCACCGCCAAACATTCCTTTTCAGAGACCGAGTATGCCTTCTCTGCTCCTCGTAATAAACGTGAGGCATAGGCGATGACCTTTTCTTCACCAGCTGTTTCCTGAGTAAGCACCGCACCTAACCCAACCTCACTAGCATCTGTTTGCACTGTGAACTGTTTACTGAAATCTGGGGGTATCAATACTGGTGCCTGGGTTAAATCCTGTTTTATAGTGTTGAATGCATGTTGACATTGTTCTGACCATAACCAAGTGGACTTTTTTTTCAGTGCATGAAGTGGGGCAGCTTTCTCAGAAAAATTTGAGATATAGCGGTGGTACCAACCAGCGAGTCCTAGGAATCGTTGCACGTCTTTGATTGACTGAGGGGTTGGAAAAGAAGCGACTGCTTCTACTTTAGCTGGATCTGTTTTTATTCCACTGCTTGACACAATGTGCCCTAAGAAGGTGAGAGTCTGTTGCATGAAGTTACACTTGTTCGGGTTGAGGGTTAGACCAGATTTATGGAGACAATGGAAAACTTGCTGTAGGTGGCAAAGATGTTCTTCCTCATTCTTGGAGAACACCACAATGTCATCAATGTAAATGAAACAGCACTTACCCTTGATTTCTCTAAGTGCCTGTTCCATTAGTCTCTGGAAAGTTGCAGCAACATTTTTAAGCCCGAAAGGAAGACGACAAAGTTTGTATAACCCAGACGAAGTGACAAAGGAAGTTTTCTGGATGCTGTCAGGCACCATCTCCACCTGCCAGTATCCACTTTTTAGGTCCAGTGTACTGAATGTTGTGGCACCGTGCAAAGATTCCAGAATGTCTTGGATCTGTGGCATAGGGTATGCATCGAGGTGAATTTTAGCATTCAAACCCCGATAGTCCACACACAATCTTGAACTACCATCCTTCTTGGGCACTAATACTACAGGTACTGCCCATGGATAAGCTGATGGCCTGACAATCTTCTTGGTTAGCAGATTAATGATTTCAGATTCAAAGAACTACTGCTTGTCCAGAGAAACTTTATATGGACGTTTTCTGACTGGTACTTTATCAATGGTGATGATTTGGTGTTTTACCATGTTGGAATGTCCTATTTCATGAGTGCATGCTGTGGGCCATTGCAACATTAACTTTTCCAATTGCATTCTGAACTGACCATGAGTATTAGCTTGTTGAACCAATTTTTGAATGGTCAACTGGGTTTCGTTAGATATAGGAGGGGCTGTTACAGCTACATAAAAATGTACTGTCGCTTGGGATCCATGTGTCAAGAATGGAAAAGTTTCTCCAGCTCTTCCCTCTCTGGTGGGTATGATGTATCGGGATCTCTGAAAGTCTAAATTCAATCCAGAATCCATCAGAGAATAAATCCCTAGGATGATTGGCACAGTTAAATCCACATCACTCATTATGTATAATGTTAGTTCCATCTTAAATCCTTGAATCTCACACTTCCAAGTCACTCTTCCAATTGCAGTCTGCTGCTGTCCATTGGCGAGGAGAAATTATTGACCATCCCTGGTTGACTTTTTAATCAGAATCAGAATCAGAAAGAGCTTTATTGCCAAGTATGCTTGTGCATACAAGGAATTTGTTTTAGTGACATAGGCTTCCAGTACACTGAGAAAACATTTGTTTTAGTGACAAAAAAAATAAATAAAAAAAGGTAAAGAAATAAGTGTATAAACAATTGTCCTATATATGATAATGGAATAGGATTGAATAAGATCCATGGATGTACTAGGATGGAGGGGTAACAAATAAATATAAGGATATTGCACATTATTTTGCATAAGAATAAGTGGGGAACATTTAACTGTTCATTAGGTAGATTGCCTGGGGGAAGAAACTATTGTTGTGCCTTGCTGTTCTGGTGTTTGCGGCTCTTGAGGCGCCGGCCAGATGGCAAAAGTTCAAAGATGGGGTTACTTGTATGTGAGGGATCCAGAGTGATTTTCTGAACCCTTTTCCTCACTCTGGATGTATACAGTTCTTGAAGGGTGGGCAGAGGAGCACCAATAATCCTTTCGGCAGTCCGAACTGTTCTCCGTCATCTTCTGATGTCTGATTTTGTTGCTGAACCAAACCAGACAGTTATTGAGGTACACAGTACAGACTCAATGACGGCTGAGTAGAACTGTTTCAGCAGCTTCTGTGGCGAAGGAAGTACAACCTCTGCTGGGCCTTTTTCACAATGGAGTCAATGTGATTGTCCCACTTCAGGTCCTGAGAGATGGTGGTTCCCAGGAATCTGAATGACTCCACTGCAGTCACAGTGCTGTTCATGATGGTGAGTGGGGAAAGTGCAGGGGGGTTTCTCCTGAAGTCCACGATCATCTCCACTGTTTTGAGCGTGTTCAGCTCCAGGTTGTTAAGACTGCACCAGACAGCCAGCTGCTCAACCTCTTGTCTGTAAGCAGACTCATCACCGTCCTGGATGAGGGCGATGACTGTAGTGTTGTCTGCAAACTTCAGGAGCTTGACAGAGGGGTCTTTAGAGGTGCAGTCGTTGGTGTACAGGAAGAAGAGCAGAGGGGAGAGAACACATCCCTGAGGGGCGCCAGTGTTGGTGGAGCAGCTGTTTGACATGAATTTCCCCAGTCTCACCAACTGTTGCCTATCTGTCAGAAAGCTGGTGTTCCACTGACAGATAGACCTAGGAACAGAGAGCTGGGTCAGTTTGGTCTGGAGGGTTGTTGGGATGATGGTGTTGAAAGCCGAACTAAAGTCCACAAACAGGATCCTCACATAAGTCCCTGTTTTGTCCAGATGTTGCAGGATGAAGTGCAATCTGATGTTGATTGCATCATCCACGGACCTGTTCGCCCACTAGGCAAACTGCAGGGGGTCCAGTAAGGGTCCAGTGATGTCCTTCAGATAAGCCAGAACAAGTTTTTCAAACAACTTCATGATGACAGACGTTAGAGCCTCAGGTCTGTAGTCGTTAAGTCCTGTTATCTTGGGTTTCTTTGGAATGGGGATTATGGTGGAGCGTTTGAAGCAGGAAGGCACTTCACACAACTCCAGGGATCTGTTGAAGATCTGTGAAAAGATGGGTGCCAGCTGGTCAGCACAGATTTTCAGACAGGCTGGTGTAATGCATCTGGGCCTGGTGCTTTTCTTCTTTTGTTCTTCTTGAAGACCTGGCGCACATCATCTTCACAGATTTGAAGAGCAGGAGGTATGGAGAGGGGGACTGCAGGAGGTGTTAATGGTTGTGTAGGGAGATCAGAATTGTCAGAATGGGTGTTGGGGGTTTCAAATCTACAATAAAACTCATACAGGTCGGTAGCAAGTTGTTGATTAGCCTCAGTGCAAGGGGATGGTGTCTTGTAGTTTGTGATGGCTCTCAGTCCTCTCCAAACTGAAGTTGAGTCGTTGGAAGTAAACTGGTCTTCCAACTTTTTAGCGTAGTTCTTTTTAGCCGCTCTAATCTCTTTGTTCAGTGTGTTCCTCGCCTGATTGTACAAGACCCTGTCCCCATTTCTGTAGGCATTCTCTTTGGCCTGACAAAGATGTCTGAGTTTTACTGTAAACCATGGCTTATCATTGTTGAATGTTAAATAAGTCCTGGTAGGAATGCATATCCTCACAGAAACTAATATAGGATGTTACAGTATCTGTGAGTTCGTCCAGATCGGTGGTAGCAGCTTCAAAATCACTCCAATCAGTGAGGTCAAAACAAGATTGTAAATCCTGCTCTGTTTCGCTGGGCCATCTCTTCACAGTCCTTACTACAGGTTTAGCAGATTTAAGTTTTTGCTTGTAGGACGGTATAAGATGAATCAGACAGTGATTAGAATGTCCCAAAGCTGCTCGTGGAACAGAGTGATATGCATCCTTTATTGTGGTGTAACAGTAATCCAGCATATAACTGGGACATGTAACATGCTGTCTGTATTTTGGCAGTTCAATGGAGAGATTGGCTTTATTAAAGTCCCAAAGAATGGTTAAAACAGAGTCCGGGTTTTGTTGTTCTGTGTCTGTGATCTGATCAGTGAGTTTCTGTAAAGCTGAACTAACGTGCGCGTGAGGAGGGATGTAAACACTGACCAGAATGAATGAGTGAAACTCCCGTGGCGGATATAACGGCTTGCAGTTAATGAAGAGTGTTTCGAGGTTTGAGCAGCACGTTTTCTTTAACACAATTACATCTGTATACCAGCATTCATTGATGTAAAAGCTTGTCCCTCTGCTGCATGATTTCCCCATTGATTCTGCATCGCGATCCGCTCTAAACAGCTGAAAGTCCGGCAGATGGAGTGTGCTGTCTGGCATGGCGTCATTCAGCCAAGTTTCCGTGAAACACAGAGCAGCAGAGTGGATGCCGGTGGATGCTAGGCAATGGCGTTCGAAATGAGAGAGAGTGTGCTACCAGTATCTACCATGGCTGTACAGTATTGATCTTGTAAAATAATTGGGATGGTGACAGTGATGCCCCTAGTTATGGCTGGATTATTGGAAGGTTGGATTGCTTGCAGTGGTATGACAACTTGGAGACAGCGAGCTGGTTGAACTTTCTTCTTTTGGTCAGCTGTATTAACTTGACTCCAGTACTTCCTAGATTCTTCAAAATCCCTTTCGATTTGTGTGCCAATCTTTACTAGTTTAGCAACATCCTTCATGGTCCCTCTTAATAGACTAGCTATACAAGGGTTACAGTTTCTTAGTACAGCCTGGACAATGTCTCTCTCACTCATTCCACTTTTCCATTTTATACATAATGCTCGATATCGGTAAGTCCCAAATACATTCCTTCACCCCTTGATTCCTGCAATCTTCTAATAGCTACGTCTTCTTAATCTTCACTTAAGAAGGACTGCAAGAAGACTTCTCAAAACTGTTTCCAACTCCTCACGTGTTGCAATTCTGCCAGCCACCAGTCTTTAGCAGTACCTTTGAGCACCGCAGTCAACGCCGCCAGCACTTCAGCATCACTAAGAGGTCGAACTGCAAAGTATTCTTCACAACCCTCAATGAAGTTTACAGGATCCTCTTCTTGAGCATCACAGAAGCTAGGGAACTCAAGTTTAACCGGGGGATTGTACTGCAAGGATGCATGACTTTCTGAATAAATTGATGGAATGTTCTGTACGTGGTAAGTTTGATTTTGAGAAGCGGTATGAGGAGTAGAGCAATTGGGAACAGACTGTGTGGAGTTATATGAACGAGCATTGAATGATTTGAATTTTTTCTCAATTTGGACATCCCTTCATTTCAGACAGTCTATCATGGATTGTCCAATGTCCCTTATTGCTAGTTCCAACCGATCCTTCATTCTCTCTCTCGCTCTCTCTCTCTATCAAAACGGCAGTTAATTTGTTCCTGCAGCTTTTGAAACTTGGCTTCCAACACCTTTTGAGAAACACAATCACCTAACCTCTGTTTGTTCTCTTCCCAGCTGCCTTCAAGTGTAGTTAGTCGATCTGATAGCCTCTCTACTATCATTGTGATTGATATTGGTGTGGCTTGGTTATGCTCACTTTCCCATTCAAGTGGGGGTGGGGGGTAGAAACCTTTCCTGCACATCATCTAAGATATTTTCCTCCTCTTCTCCTCGATCAATGTATAAGTTGCTGAATGTGTGCATTAACTCACCCATTGGGTCTCTCCGGGTAATAAATGCCTCAGATGATAAATCCAGTTCAGGACCATTTTCATCCTCTCCCAGAGCAGCCTCACTTGCCATACTGAAATATCTTAAATTTACACTGAACACAAGAGCTTATAAATGCCTGCAGGTCCCTGTTCGGGCGCCACTATGTAACAATTCGTCTAGTATTCATACCCAGACCAATTGCCACAAGATTAATATTAGGGAGGGAACCACCGGCTATGATCTGTGTTAGTTTAAATACTCAAAAAGACAAGAAATAGATGTAAAAGTGAGTATTATTCCAAAAGAAAGCAGTAAAGAATACATATTATCATCAATACATGATAGGAAATCCCACATATAATAACCAGAGGCATAGCATTTCAAACACACAACAATAAACTTGACAGCAACCAATCTGGCTTCAGAAGTGGACATTCAACTGAGACGGCCTTGCTCTCAGTTGTTGAAGCTCTAAGACTGGCAAGAGCAGAATCCGTATCTTCAGTACTTATCTTGCTTGATCTGTCCGCTGCTTTTGACATGGTTAACCACCAGATCCTCCTATCAACGCTACTGGCGAAAGGCATCTCAGGAACAACACTTCAATGGTTTGAGTCTTACCTACCAGATAGGTCCTTCAAAGTATCTTGGAGAGGTGAGGTGTCCAAGTCTCAACATCTAACTACTGGGGTGCCTCAGGGTTCAGTTCTTGGACCACTTCTCTTCTCTGTCTACATGGCATCATTAGGTTCTGTCATTCAAAAACATGGCTTTTAATGCCACTACTATGCTGATGACACTCAACTCTACCTCTCATTCCATCCTGATGATCTGACGGTAGCTATTAGCATCTCAGCTTGTCTAACTAATATTTCTTCCTGGATGATGGACCATCACCTTCAACTCAACCTTGCCAAGACAGAACTGCTTGTGATTCCAGCAAACCCATCGTTCCATCACAATTTCACCATCAAGTTAGGCACATCAACCATAACTCCTTCAAAAACAGCTAGAAGCCTTGGAGTTATGATTGATGATCAGCTGACTTTCTCAGACCACATTGATAAAACTGTCCGATCCTGCAGATTTGCTTTATTCAACATCAAGAAGATCAAGCCCTTTCTTTCGGAACATGCTGCACAACTCCTTGTTCAAGCTCTTGTTCTGTCCAGGCTGGACTATTGCAATGCCCTCTTGGCAGGTCTTCCAGCCAATTCTATCAAACCTTTACAATTAATTCAGAACGCCGCAGCAAGATTAATTTTTAATGAGCCAAAAAGAATACATGTCACACCTCTGTTTATCAATTTGCACTGGCTTCCAATAGCTGCTCGCATAAAATTCAAGGCATTGATGTTTGCCTACAAAACTACCACTGGTTCTGCACCCATTTACCTAAATTTGTTACTTCAGACTTATGTGCCCTCTAGAAGCTTGCGTTCTGCAAGTGAACGTCGCTTGATTGTGCCATCCCAAAGAAGCACAAATTAAATTAAATGTTCCCTTCTGGTGGAATGAACTCCCCAACTCAATCCGAGCAGCTGAGTCCTTAGCCATCTTCAAGAATCGGCTTAAAACACATCTCTTCCATCTTTATTTGACCCTCTAACCTTAACACTCACTATTCTAATTCTATTCTTTAAAAAATCTAACTACCTTTCTAATCTTTTTGTATTCTATTTTCTTTTCATTTATTATGCAATTGTATATGTATGTGTGTGTGTATGTGTAAAGACCTCTAACTAGCTTGCTCTATTCTTTTATTTTTTTTATTCTATCTGTTTTCTTTTTATTTATTATATTAGTTAAAAACCCATCCTACGTGTACTGTGTTAAGCTAACTGAGACTTGTTATAGCACTTATATATCATTGCTCTTTAGTTGTTTTTGATTGCTTCCACTGTCTTCTGTAAGTCGCTTTGGATAAAAGCGTCTGCTACATGAATAAATGTAAATGTAAATACAAGCTAAAACATTTCCCAGAATAAATGTACTGTAATCCCAGGAACTGAAAAGTGCAGAACGGACACCAACTACAACATCACCAGATACAATGGCAGAAGAAAGATGCATTTGATGCAAAGGCACTTCAATAAACCCCATCTCAAAACCTCATACTAGTACATGGTGTGGCGAGTGGGGCGGGGCCGAGAGGCGTGGGAACGAGGAGTGAGGCCAGGTGTAGTGATTGGAGATGAGCTACACCTGAGCCCCACCGCTAGTATCGAGTCCCACGTAGGAGATGGAAGGATATAAAACTGGAGTGACGACCGTGCTGTTTGTTGTTGACGGCTGAACTGCGTTTGAGCTCCGTCACTATATTCTTTTCATTGACTATTTTTAACTTAAAAATCTATTTTATACACCATCGTTTCCGTTTATATAACGCGTGAATATATCCTCTATTGTATTCTACAACAAAAACAATTAGAGCGACTCGCTATCACTAGATTTATTTTGATCTCCCGGGTCCGCTATTAGCTTTTAGCCAGTTAGCATCAGCAAGCGTGGTTGCTGCTAACTGAGCTTACATTGCTAATACTCTATTCACACACATTACCACTGCTGTACTCACTGTTACTTGCTTTAATGGCGGATGAATGTCTCCACTCTGTGCAGCTCGAGCTCGAGGCCGTGGGGAAGCAGATTCGCGACCTGGAACGGAGGCAGGCCGAGCTGAGAGAGCGGAGAGCCGCGCTGGAATCATCCCGGGCTGACGCTCACAAGTCCGGGGTAAGTATACAGCGTGCTGTTAACAGTCCCACCACGTCTACTCCGTGTGTTTCTCTGCGCAGGCCCGGGGCACCCAGGACGCGATCTTCCCAGATGTCCTTCACTGCGACGCCGGGACACCACGGACCCTGGGTGCATCCACAGCGGAGGATGCGAGCCGGGTCCCGGGCGACGACATCTCCCCCTCCTGCCTTCGAGATCTCCATCCAGAACCGCTTCGCTCCCCTCCGCGAGACAGGACGCGACGCTGTGATCATCGGAGACTCCATCGTCCGACACGTAAGTGCTACGTTAGCCGAAGGTAAAGTGCACACTCATTGTTTGCCTGGTGCTCGTGTTCTCGATGTTTCTGCGCAGATACCCGCGATCCTGAAGGACGACGAGAGCCCGAGAGCGGTCGTGCTTCACGCCGGGGTTAACGACACCACGCTGCGGCAGACGGAGACGCTGAAGAGGGACTTCAGGAGCCTGATCGAGACGGTTCGCAGCACGACGCCCGCGGCGACGATCGTCGTGTCAGGACCACTGCCCACGTATCGACGAGGACACGAAAGGTTCAGTAGACTTTTTGCTTTAAATGAATGGTTGTTGTCATGGTGTAAAGAACAGAAACTGCTATTTGTTAATAACTGGAATCTTTTCTGGGAGCGTCCTAGACTGTTTCGCGCTGATGGATTACACCCCAGTCGAGTCGGAGCGGAGCTTCTCTCTGACAACATCTCCAGGACACTTCGCTCCATGTGACTAGTAAGTCAATTCTCAAATAACCATTATGATGAGTTTTGTTCCACCCGCTTAAATGATAAAAGTACTTGTGCTGTAAAACCTATTAAGACTGTGTCTGTTCCCAGAATAGTGAGGTCAAAATATAAATATAAATATAATGTAGGATCTAGAAAAAATCTTATCGTAATTAAACCAGAAAAATGTAAAGTAAATGAACAAAAACAATTTTTAAAGTTTGGGCTCATAAATATTAGATCACTCACACCAAAAGCAGTTATTGTAAATGAAATGATCACAGATAATAGTTTTGATTTACTCTGCTTGACTGAAACCTGGCTAAAACCAAATGATTATTTTGGTCTAAATGAGTCTACTCCACCAAACTACTGTTATAAGCATGAGCCCCGTCAGACTGGTCGTGGCGGGGGTGTTGCAACAATATATAGTGATATTCTCAATGTTACCCAGAAAACAGGATACAGGTTTAACTCTTTTGAAATACTAATGCTAAATGTTACTCTGTCAGACATGCAAAAGAAATCTAATGTATCTCTTGCTCTGGCTACTGTGTATAGACCACCAGGGCCGTATACAGAATTCCTAAAAGAATTTGCAGATTTCCTCTCAGACCTTCTAGTTACAGTTGATAAGGCGCTAATCATGGGAGATTTTAATATTCACGTTGATAATACAAATGATACATTAGGACTTGCGTTTACTGACCTAATAAACTCCTTTGGAGTCAAGCAAAATGTCACCGGGCCCACTCATCGTTTTAATCATACACTAGATTTAATTATATCGCATGGCATCGATCTTACTGCTATAGATGTTGTACCTCAAAGTGATGATATTACAGACCATTTCCTCGTATCGTGCATGCTGCGTATAACTGATATTAACTATATGTCGCAGCGTTACCGTCTGGGCAGAACTATTGTTCCAGCCACCAAAGACAGATTCGCAAATAACCTGCCTGATCTATCTCAACTGCTATTTGTACCCAAAAATACACATGAATTAGACAAAATTACTGACAACATGGGCACTATTTTCTCTAATACATTAGAAGCTGTTGCCCCAATCAAATTGAAAAAAGTTAGAGAAAAACGTACTGTACCATGGTATAACAGTAATACTCACTCTCTCAAGAAAGTAACTCGTAGTCTTGAACGCAAATGGAGAAAAACTAACTTAGAAGTTTTTAGAATTGCATGGAAAAACAGTATGTCCAGCTATAGACAGGCTCTAAAAACTGCTAGGGCAGAGCATATACACAAACTCATAGAAAATAACCAAAACAATCCAAGGTTTTTATTTAACACAGTGGCTAAGTTAACAAATTACCAGACGCCACCTGATTCAAATATTCCACCAACGTTAAATAGTAATGACTTTATGAATTTCTTCACTGATAAAATAGATAACATTAGAAATACAATAGCGAATGTAGATTCTACAGCATCTAACACTTCAGTTTCATCCATCGCACCCAAACATAAACTGCAGTGCTTTACAACCATAGGACAGGAGGAGCTAAATAAACTTATCACTGTATCTAAACCAACAACATGTTTATTAGATCCTGTACCCACTAAATTACTGAAAGAGCTGTTACCTGTAGCCGAAGAACCGCTTCTCAATATCATAAACTCGTCGTTATCTTTAGGACACGTCCCAAAACCATTCAAGCTGGCGGTTATCAAGCCTCTTATTAAGAAACCAAAACTAGATCCTAGTGTACTGGCAAATTATAGGCCTATTTCAAATCTTCCATTTATGTCTAAAATTTTAGAAAAAGTTGTGTCTGCTCAATTGAGCACCTTCCTGCATAAAAATGATCTGTATGAAGAATTTCAGTCAGGTTTTAGGCCCCACCATAGCACAGAAACTGCACTTGTTAAAATTACAAATGACCTGCTCCTTGCGTCAGACCAAGGCTGCATCTCATTTCTAGTCTTACTTGATCTTAGTGCTGCGTTCGACACCATAGATCATGACATACTCATAGATCGATTACAAAACTATACAGGTATTCAAGGGCAGGCTCTAAGATGGTTTAGATCCTACCTGTCCGATCGCTACCATTTTGTTTACTTAAATGGGGAGCCATCTCATTTATCATCAGTAAAATATGGAGTGCCACAAGGATCCGTCCTAGGTCCCCTTCTATTTTCAATATACATGTTGCCCCTTGGTAATATTATTAGAAAATACGGAATTAGCTTCCACTGTTATGCTGATGATACTCAGCTATATATATCAACGAGACCAGATGAAACTTCCCAATTATCTAAGCTAACAGATTGTGTTAAAAATGTAAAAGATTGGATGACAAAGAATTTTCTCCAATTAAATTCGGATAAGACGGAGATATTAATTATTGGACAAAAAAACACTACACAGAATCTTGTAGATTACAATCTGCAACTAGACGGATGTACTGTTACTTCCTCTACAGTCAGAAATCTGGGTGTTATATTAGACAGCAATTTGTCTTTTGAAAATCATATTTCCAATGTTACAAAAATTGCATTCTTCCATCTTAGAAACATTGCCAAGCTACGAAACATGTTATCTGTTTCTGATGCAGAAAAGCTAGTTCATGCATTCATGACCTCTAGACTGGACTATTGTAATGCACTTCTAGGTGGTTGTCCTGCTTCTTCAATAAACAAGCTACAGGTCGTCCAAAATGCAGCAGCGAGAGTCCTTACGAGGTCAAGAAAATATGATCATATTACCCCAATTTTACAGTCTCTGCACTGGCTACCTATTAAGTTCCGCATCAGTTACAAATTATCATTACTTACTTATAAGGCCCTAAATGGTTTAGCTCCAGCGTACCTAACTAGCCTTCTACCACGTTACAACCCATCACGCACCCTAAGGTCACAAAACGCTGGACTTTTGGTAGTTCCTAGGATAGCAAAGTCCACTAAAGGAGGTAGAGCCTTCTCACATTTGGCTCCCAAACTCTGGAATAGCCTTCCTGATAATGTTCGGGGTTCAGACACACTCTCTTTGTTTAAATCTAGATTAAAAACACATCTCTTTCGCCAAGCATTCGAATAATGTATCTTTTTAATTGTGAGTGTAGTTGCATCTGATCAAAGGTGCATTTTTATTCATTAGCTTGGGTTAAACTAATTTTACTTTGTTGGATCAGCAGCTATGCTAATGATGTCTGTATTTTGTTTCTATGTGTTCTATGTTTTGCCACGGGATTCACATCCCGTGGTAACTAGGATTTACACAAGCTCCAGTCTGGATCCAGAACACCTGAGAAGAGATGATGCTGACCATCAGAGGACCTCAGATGATGCTAACCCTGAATGAACAAACAGAACTAACAATTATTCCTAAATGTGTGACTGAATCATATAATAACTTAATTAATAATATTGATAGTTCATCGTCTAGCTGACTACGTCTTGTATTATTATTATTTTTTAGTTTTTCTAAAATCCTGTCAAATGTGCACAAACTACTAGCTACTACTAAATATTGTAGAAACATAATTTTCTGTAAAGTTGCTTTGTAACGATTTGTTTTGTAAAAAGCGCTATACAAATAAACTTGAATTGAAATTGAATTGAATTGAATTGAAGGACGAGAGAGGACCACTGTAACGATATGAACTTCCTAATCATCGGGAAGAAGGAGGCGGGAACCGGCGCACAATCAAAACTCATTTTAATATCCAAAATAAACCCAAAATGGCGCACCAGCCCCTCACGGACGACTGGTGCGCATAAATAAAAAGCACACACATTAAAATAATGTCCCAGGCCTGGTCCTCTCTCGTCCTTCACGGTCGTCACTCCAGTTTTATATCCTTCCATCTCCTACGTGGGACTCGATACTAGCGGTGGGGCTCAGGTGTAGCTCATCTCCAATCACTACACCTGGCCTCACTCCTCGTTCCCACGCCTCTCGGCCCCGCCCCACTCGCCACACATGGGTTCCAGTAGCAGTTTCAGAAGATATGGGCAAAATTCCTTCTAGAAGAAACAACTGCACAGCGTCTGTATCTCGAAGACGCACTGGCACAGTTTTAGTTGAACCAGGCAATGACACATTTCCTACAGTGATAAATGGTGTATAATCAACAAAAGTAGTTACACACCGATCAACAGATTTACCACCAAAACTAGGTAAAGACTGATCTTTCTTATCAGGAGTATCAGTGGATGGCAAAGTAGAAACCAAAGCAATAGGTTTTGACAGTCTTTTTTCCTCTTAAGAATAAGACAGATATTTTTTGACCAGGCTTTTTAAAATAAAAGCAATGTCTCATGAGAGCACAGTCTTACTAGAATGTTCAGCAAATGTCACCTTCACTGTCGTGTTCCTACTCATCACAGGAGACTTTGTCTTAGCTTGAATGCAAAACTTAGATTTACTCATGTCGTTTTTAAGACTGACTAAACTGAATGACCCATGGTGGATTAACATAAATTCATCAGCCATGATAGCAGCTTCAGATAATGTATTCACTTTGTGTTCAGTGAGATACGTAGCTACAGCATGAGGAACACAATGTTTAAACTCCTCCAAAAGCACCAATTCTCTTAACTGCTCTTTAGGTGAAACTTTCATGGAAGTGCACCAACGATCAAATAAATTTTCCTTTTCTCTTGCAAATTCAACATGAGTACATTCATTAGTTTTATCCAAGTTCCTCCATTTTTGATGATATGCCTCAGGTACATGTAACACAGCAGATTTCACAAGATCATACTCACCACTCTGTTTTCAGTGAGAGAGCAGAATAAACTTCCTGTGATTTACCTGTAAAACACTGTAACAATAAAGTCCAAAAGCTTTTTGGCCATTTCATGGATAAAGCAACAGTTTCAAAATGATAGAAATATTTCTCAATTTCCTTTTTCAGAAAATGACGGAGCAAATCTCACATTTCTATGAACACAGTTTCACCTACAGCTGAATGCTGTGATAAAGCAGGAGGCGAAACTTCTGCTGTTTTTACTGCTATCTCCAATTCCAATTTTTTTTTTACTTAAACGCCCTCTCGTCCCGTTCCTTCTCTAACTCAAGCTCCAATCATCGCACCACTAACTGGTGACCAAATTTTCTCTCTGCAAATTCGCTTTCCATCGCTCGCTCTTTCATAGCATGATTGTAATGCTCAGCATGAATTTTCGCAACATTTAAAATACAATTGTTTCTCTTGCAAAGACAAATTTGGAAATTTTATATCATTTTCACTATCAACCTCACCAGGAGTATACACATGACTCACTATGTGTAGTTTCCTTTAGCTGCTTCTCTTGAGTAGTGAGATCGATACTGAAGCGTTCTGCAGTTTGCACCAGTTGCTCGTTTCTGAAGGGCACGCAAAGAAATATTCGAGCACCGAAGACATTCTGTTCATATATGTATACTACAAAAATATAAACGAAACAACCAGCTCACGCACGTGAGATACTGTTTACTAGAAATACAACTTCCATAAAAACTGACCTTGATGACGTACATGTCATGTCAGAAACCTGTAAGTCTTCTGATCGCTGTGCCAAAAGAAATCTGAATCCACCACCGAATCTTGCAGACGTTGTTGAATAATTTTGTCCCATTGCTTTTATGGACTCTCTATGGGCTTCTCCCTTGACTTCATGCCCCCATGTCCCCCTGGTAGCCTCATAGACAGTAAAAAATTGCCTGCGGGCTTCCCATCCTTTCCATACTGTTATTTCTCTACTATGCGACAGAGAGTCGCAGGTTTCGCAATCGTTAACCTATTTAAAAAAAAATAGCTTCTACGAGGCCACAATGTAAGATGCAAGGTAATGGGGCCTATTATACATTTTCATGTTTCTTTAGAAAAAAATTAATGGACAAATTGAGTCTTAGACGCCTAAGATGTAAAGTTATTCACTGTCATCAAAGTGACGCAAAAATGAATGGGAGTCAATGGAATGCTAACAGCAGGTGGGGGTCCGCTAGCCAATGGCGGTGCCCAGAGGTGCTTCAAAAAAATATGAAACCCTGCCCCCCTACATATAACAATCTGTGTCTATATGGTATCACACAGCAAGAATCAGGTTCTTCTTCAATTAATTTTATCGGCAGCTTACAATCTTTGTGCATTACCACCATCTACTGTATTGAGGTGTGATCACATTGGGAAGTCATAAATATATATATATATGTCTATATATATATATATATATATATATATATATATATATATATATATATATATATGAGGAGATCAGATCCAAAACTTCAGCTAGCGCTGCGTGTTCAGATGCTCCAGCTTCAATCTCAGCTCACCCTCCAGAAAGAAGAAGAAGAAAAAAAGAATTATAAATTAAATCTGGCTAAATTCTTAACACAACAGGTTGCTCGAAGTAACAGAGTTCTTTGTTACCCTCTTTAATTTTTCTCTCTCTTCAGAGTATTGCCTACATGTCAGAAGTACATGCTTCACGGTTTCTGTTTCCATACAATATGAGCACATTCCTGTCTCATGTTTCCCTATTATCTGTAAGCCACTGTTCTGTTCTGTATGTCCTAACCTTAGCCTTGTGAGCCAGGTTTCATCATGTCATGTAAGTGAACTGATCATTTTAACTGTTACATTCTGTTGAATACTATATAAATGCCTACCTTTTTCCCCCTTATCCCATTTATCTTGCCAGTTTATAAATACTATCTATAATTATTGTTTTCAATTCTGATTTGAACCTGTACTTGTTCTGTTTTAAGTGCTTCTTTTGCCAACTCGTCTGCCCTCTCATTTCCCTCAATACTTGTGTGTAATATTAGCTTCTGTTGAGTTATCCTGAAAATCATCTGATGAACATTTAAAAGATCCTTTCTCCATGCAGATTTCCCAGTCTGGATGCTAGTTAGGGAAGACATAGAGTCCGAACAAATAACAGATTTATATGGTTTTACTTCTTCTTCCCACTGTAGTGCCATTATGATGGCTATCATCTCTGCAGAGAAGATTGATAGGTGGTTTGAGGTTCTTTTTTTGTAAAATAACATTATATTTAGGAATGTATACAGCCACCCCCATTTTACCTGCTGGTTCTTTGGATGCATCTGTAAATATTTGTACTGAGTCATTATACATTACTTCTAGATATTGCTTTACACAATCCCGTCTTGATTATATTTTTAGCTTCCAGATTAACTACAGGATAGCAGAAAAACCAAGGTGGAATTGTGCTCAAGTTAACATTTTAGTACTGATACCCATGTCCAAGAATCAGGTTCACAACTCTGATTGGTTTTAAAAGAATGGTATTTTGCGCCATAATGGAGCTAGCACAATCAGCATAACAATCTTATTAGTATTAGCATCCTTACCGGAGCTATCCTGAAAAGCTTGCTGTCATGCTGCTTAACTCTCAATCTCACAGCTTTCAACCTAATGGGACACACAATATTTAAAAATTTGGTTCAAGATGTTTCTTAGAATTTCTGTCCTACAGAGGATATTTTTTAGGATATTTCGCATACCAGTCCTTGTTGCTTTTTAACAATGTCTTCACCGGAGAAATTGAGTTTTTTATTTAATAGTAAATTCCCTGGGGTGTACATGCCACCCACAGGAAGAGTAGAGATTTTGCACTCCAGTAACCTTGTGCGGGTTACATATGTTTTCATCTGAATGCATTGTGTGCCTTGGGGCATCCGTAGTTGTCATGCATATTAAGAGGAGGGGTAGAAAGAATAACTGAATAAAATAAATCTGGCATCCGAATAGTAGAGTTTTGAGTCATTTCATAAATATAAACTATAACAGGGTATCAGAAGTTTCTGTATAAAACTGATACAGTTATTATGGCACAATTACAGCCTTCGCCGCCTTTGAACCTGCGGGGAAATCTCTAGGAAAATTGGAAAAGTTGGATTCAAAGATTGGATTTGAACTTTTCGCTACGGCAAGCAATATAGCTGAATAATCCAAGAAGGTACAGTGTGTGATGTTTCTACTTGTGGCAAGAAAACTACTACTACTAAAAGACAAGTCTAAAGACTTTATTATTAGACGTGTTCTTCACACACTCACAGGGACTCTCAGAAATGATTGATGCTTATGTCACAGACATGAAAAAAGCAAAAGACTGAGTTCAGGGATCTAAATGACTCATTGATTTGTGACAGAATTGTATGCAGTATAGAGGACAAACTGTTAAAAGGGGGTGGCGCAGTGGATAAGACACATGCCATTGGTATTAGAGACCTGGGTTCGAATCCACTGTGAGACACCAATGTGTCCCTGAGCAAGACACTTAACACCTAGTTGCTCCAGAGGCGTGCGACCTCTGACATATATAGCAATTGTAGGTCGCTTTGGATAAAAGTGTGAGCTAAATTAATAAATGTGAAAAAAATGTAAATATAATGTAAAATGAAGCCTGCTGAGAGAGGTAGATGAAAAGCCTGCAGGACCAGTGAGATTACAGTATTGTTCAAAATAATAGCAGTACAATGTGACTAACCAGAATAATCAAGGTTTTTCGTATATTTTTTTATTGCTACGTGGCAAACAAGTTACCAGTAGGTTCAGTAGATTCTCAGAAAACAAATGAGACCCAGCATTCAAGATATGCACGCTCTTAAGGCTGTGCTATTGGGCAATTAGTTGAATTAGTTGAAAGGGGTGTGTTCAAAAAAATAGCAGTGTGGCATTCAATCACTGAGGTCATCAATTTTGTGAAGAAACAGGTGTGAATCAGGTGGCCCCTATTTAAGGATGAAGCCAACACTTGTTGAACATGCATTTGAAAGCTGAGGAAAATGGGTCGTTCAAGACATTGTTCAGAAGAACAGCGTACTTTGATTAAAAAGTTGATTAGAGAGGGGAAAACCTATAAAGAGGTGCAAAAAATGATAGGCTGTTCAGCTAAAATGATCTCCAATGCCTTAAAATGGAGAGCAAAACCAGAGAGACGTGGAAGAAAACGGAAGACAACCATCAAAATGGATAGAAGAATAACCAGAATGGCAAAGGCTCAGCCAATGATCACCTCCAGGATGATCAAAGACAGTCTGGAGTTACCTGTAAGTACTGTGACAGTTAGAAGACGTCTGTGTGAAGCTAATCTATTTTCAAGAATCCCCCGCAAAGTCCCTCTGTTAAAAAAAGGCATGTGCAGAAGAGGTTACAATTTGCCAAAGAACACATCAACTGGCCTAAAGAGAAATGGAGGAACATTTTGGGGACTGATGAGAGTAAAATTGTTATTTTTGGGTCCAAGGGCCACAGGCAGTTTGTGAGACGACCCCCAAACTCTGAATTCAAGCCACAGTACACAGTGAAGACAGTGAAGCATGGAGGTGCAAGCATCATGATATGGGCATGTTTCTCCTACTATGTTGTTGGGCCTATTTATCGCATACCAGGGATCATGGATCAGTTTGCATATGTTAAAATACTTGAAGAGGTCATGTTGCCCTATGCTGAAGAGGACATGCCCTTGAAATGGTTGTTTCAACAAGACAATGACCCAAAACACACTAGTAAACGGGCAAAGTCTTGGTTCCAAAACAACAAAATTAATGTTATGGAGTGGCCAGTCCAATCTCCAGACCTTAATCCAATTGAGAACTTGTGGGGTGATATCAAAAATGCTGTTTCTGAAGCAAAACCAAGAAATGTGAATGAATGTTGTTAAAGAATCATGGAGTGGAATAACAGCTGAGAGGTGCCACAAGTTGGTTGACTCCATGCCACACAGATGTCAAGCAGTTTTAAAAAACTGTGGTCATACAACTAAATATTAGTTTAGTGATTCACAGGATTGCTAAATCCCAGAAAAAAAAAATGTTTGTACAAAATAGTTTTGAGTTTGTACAGTCAAAGGTAGACACTGCTATTTTTTTGAACACACCCCTTTCAACTAATTGCCCAATTGCACAGCCTTAAGAGCGTGCATATCATGAATGCTGGGTCTTGTTTGTTTTCTGACAATCTACTGAACCTACTGGTAACTTGTTTGCCACGTAGCAATAAAAAATATACTAAAAACCTTGATTATTCTGGTTAGTCACATTGTACTGCTATTATTTTGAACAATACTGTATATCAAGTCAGATGAAAGCACTAAATGAAGAAATGGAGGTACACAGAATGAAAGCAGTTAAGCCAAAAGATCAGATCAGAGCATGCAGACAAAGCAACCCTAAAATTAAAATTCCCCCAAAAATGACTCAACCTCAAGTCATCCTAGGTGTATATGACTTTCTTCTTTCAGACGAATCCAGTCAGAGTTATATAAAAATTTGTCTTTTTATAATTTTTATAATTATAAACAGAGTTTTTCCTTTTTCGTTTTTTTTTTTTTTTTTTTTTATCTCCGTCCACATGAAAGTGCAAAAACATACTATGAAGCACCGTCAAGAGCATGCCAAGCCAACAGGTGGTGATATAACAGATATTTATAAAGATATTTACAACTGTAAAGCCATGTTGGCCAATCAGAATCCTGTTAAAGATTTCAGTAGGTAAACTTACTAAACTTAAACTTAAAGTTAAACGCTAAACTTAACCTTACGGTGCTATCTGAGGGTGTTAGTAGCAAGTAACTATGGCTCACAGCTCGAACGCCACTGGTTTCCCACTGGTGTGCAAGGTTTGCCCTAATCATTTTCTCCCTGATGACGGTCATGACATTTGTCCGTCGTGTTTGGGTATTCAACATCTGCGAGAGGCTCTCACGGACCCATGCATGCACTGCAGCCTTTTGACTGAGTCGGAACGGCAGTTCGTCTTGCCGAGTTAGACCCTAATTCAATGGTGAAACTCGGGCAGTTAGATGTAGCATTTACACGCACTAGGAAACGCAGGGCGTCGGTGGCAGCTGGTGCTCCCCTCCTGTCTAAGAAGGCCAAATCGTGAGGTGATGTGCAGTCACATGTTGAGAAAGGTTCACTGTCTATGATGATATCGGCGCCTTCTTCAGAGATTGCAGAGCTGAAACTCTTACTTCACTCGCTTCAGCCTGACACATCTGCTACACCTGTAAATATGACGCAGAAGGATGAGACTGTTCAGAATCAAGGAGCCAGGGAACAGTCTTTTGATTCCCCTTATTTTTCTCATCATTCAGAGTTTGATGTTCAGGCTGTTCCCACTGGTTAACCAGCAGTGGAGCACCAGTAACCAAAGTTGTTAGCATGTCAATGTGTTGGGTAACATGCGGTGGTGATGTAGCATGCTAGGTTGTAAGAATGTGGTCAGCAATTTAGGCATGATTTTGGTGATTTATGAGGAGGTTTCTTTTTGAAGATTACCATAAGCATGTCTTAGCATGTTACCTGTTGAGAGGTTTTTGTAAACCTATATAGTGTTCGGGTAAGTGATTGACTTGTTGACTGGTGCAGATTAAAATTACCTTTTTAGTAGTTGTGTGGAAATGGAGCTGGTCAAAAGTTTAAATCCTTGTTTTTGTGAAATATATTTGAAAGGATACTGTGGTGTTTTTGGGAACTCCTAAAGTGGCTACTGTTCTGAAAGTGTAGAGTTTAGCTATGGCTTCTAATGTGGAAATTTTTTTGAAAGAGCCTTCTGAGGAAGCACTTGAAAAGTGCACTAAAGAGCAGCTGTTGTTGGTTGCTGCTCATTATGATATAGAGCTTACTAGTGCTGATAAGAAACTTAAAGAGTTGATCTTAAAAAGTTTAAAGGGCACTTTAGAGGAAAAGAACGTTTTTGGTGGAAAATTACAGGTGCCAGGTCCCATTGTTGGCAGTGAAGTCAAGCTGAAAGAGATGGCGTTACGGGAAAAAGAGTTGGATTTGGAGTTAGTGAGGTGTCGTCTAGAACAGGACCAATTAGCTTTGAAAGTGAAAGAGCTGCAGGGAGAACTTGAGATTAGGAAATTGGAGGGACAGGAAAGGGAGCGTGAGCGGGCTTTTGACCTTAAAAAAATGGAGCTGGAGTTGGCAGGTCGGAGGCCTGAGGGCCAATCGCCTGTTTCACCTTTTGTTGTTCCCTCTGAGATTCCTCAAAGGGTAGAGCAAGTTTTTGATATTGGGAAGCATATAAGAATGGTTCCTCCTTTTTCTGAAAAAGAGGTAGAGAAGTATTTCTCCCACTTTGAGAGAGTTGCTACTACACTGAAGTGGCCTAAAGAGGTTTGGACGCTGCTTTTACAATGTGTGCTTACGGGTAAGGCTCAAGAGGTTTATTCAGTACTTAGTCTAGAATAGAGTGCTGTATATGATACTGTTAAAACCTCCATTCTCCATGCTTAAGAGTTAGTGCCAGAAGCATATCGTCAACACTTTCGAAATTACTTTAAAAGTGAGAAGCAGATGTTTGTAGAGTTTACTCGAGAAAAGGAGAACATGTTTGATAGGTGGTGTGCTTCTAAGCAGGTTGAGACCAATGAACAGCTCAGGGAGTTGGTTCTTATAGAAGAGTTTAAGAATTGTCTCCCAGAAGGTCTAGTTACTTACTTGAATGAACAGAAGGTTTCCAAGTTGTGTGATGCAGCCACTGGGGCTGATGAATTTTTTCTAACCCATAAAGGGTTTTTTGGAAATCGTGACCTAAAAAGAAACTACTATCAGAGTCGAAGTAAGTTGGTCATGGCCGGATCTATTTCTGGTTCAACCTCTCCTAGGAAAATTGAGGCAGTTCCTATAAAGGCAAATATTATTTGTTTCTATTGCAAAAAGCCAGGTCATAAGATATCGGAGTGCTTTGTTCTCAATAAGAAAGCAAAATCTACGAAGCCAGTGGGGTTAACTACTGCATGCCAATTGCCCCTTTTGCCAAGTGATGAGTGTTTTGAGCGCCATTCACCGAAGGGGGAGAACATGGAAAGTAGTGATGGTTCCACTGATTATACTCCTTTTTTAACAACTGGAATTGTCTCTTTATCAGGACAGGACCGTGGTGTTCCGGTGCATATTCTCAGGGACACGGGAGCTGCAAAATCATTACTTCTTAAGGGGGTATTACCTCTGTCTGACCAGACTGATACAGGTGCTCAAGTTTTGGTAAGAGGGGTTGAAATGGGCTGTACCATTGTCACTTTACATCGCATTGGTATAAAGTCACCCTTGGTCTCTGGTCAGGTAGTAGTAGGAGTGCTACCTTCTTTGCCAAAGTGGTTTCCTTCATTTTGGGCAATGATTTGGCAGGAGTTAAAGTTATACCTAGCCCTCAAGTTACCGAAGCGCCTATATCAGGTGAGAGCTTTGATAAGTTGTCTCAGACTTTTCCAAATGTTTTTTCAGTATGTGCGGTGACACCGGCTATGTCTAAACAGACTTCTAGTTCCACCGTTGAAGGGGGTACAAATTTTAATTTGGCCGATACCTTTTTTGGGGAGTGTGATTGGAAGGGTGGAGATAAAGATGGGTCTGTTGAATCTGAGATAATGATAGGTAAGGAAGTGTTAGAAACATCCCAAGACATTCCTTACAGAAAATAATTGATTACAAGGGATCAACTCATTTTAGAACAGAGTAAAGACTTCTTTATCTTCTCTGTTAGATGAACTGAGTACGGAGCAAGAGGTGAATGAGTTGTCATCTGGGTTTTTCCAGAAGGACGGGTACTAATGAGAAAATGGTGCCCTCGATCTTTGTCAGGTCGTGGTAGCTTAGGTTTTTCGTGAAGTTGTTCTCAAGCTATCGCATTACTGTAGTATGGCCGGACATCTTGGTATAAATAAGACATATAATCGTATATTGCAGAATTTCTATTGGCCTGGTCTAAAAAGAGATGTAGTTTCTTATTGTAAGACATGCCATATTTGCCAGGTAACAGGTAAACCCAACCAGACTATACCTGTTGCTCCTTTGCATCCTATTCCAGCTTTTGAGGAGCCTTTTGGTAGAGTTTTAGTAGATTGTGTTGGTCCATTACCTAAAACCAAACCCGGCCACCAGTATTTTTTGACGGTTATGTGTGCATCTACTTGCTTCCCCGAGGCCATTCCTTTAAGGAAGATAACAGCTCCCGCTGTGGCACAGGCCTTGCTGAAGTTCTTCTCAATGTTCGGGCTTCCAAAAACTGTTCAGTCTGATCAAGGGTCCAATTTTATGTTCAAAATTTTTGAGCAGGTGCTGGATCAGTTGGGTATTTCATCTTGCCATTCTAGTGCTTACCACCCAGAGTCCCAGGGAGCCCTTGAGAGGTTTCATCAAACCCTGAAAGCCATGTTAAGAACCTACTTTCTTGAGTTCCAGAGGGACTGGGATGAAGGGGTGCATTTCATGCTTTTTGCCACCAGAGAGGCTGTACAGGATTCCCTGGGGTTTAGTCCTGCTCAATTGGTTTTTGGCCATAATGTCCGTGGTCCATTGAAATTGTTAAAGGAGAAATGGCTGGTGGAGGCATCTGATTCTTCCAATCTGCTGGACTATGTTAGTCATTTTTGACATCGGCTTAGTAAAGCCTGTGAAATTGCTCATACTAATTTGGCTGGCTCACAGAAAAAGATGAAGGCCTGGTATGACAAGAGGGCTAAGAAGCAGGATTTTTCAGTAGGAGATCAAGTTCTTGCTTTGCTTCCTATACATGGTTCGTCATTACAGGCACGGTTTTCAGGGCCTTACACCATTGAACGCAAGGTTGGTGATCTAGATTATGTCATTTCTACGCCAGGCAGATGTAAGCGTAATCATTTGTGTCATATTAATATGTTGAAGGAGTACTTTGTTAGAGCCAGAGACTCTGATGGATTAACCAATAATGTGGCTGTTTTACTGTGTGTGCCCATTTTTCCGGAGGAACTTGGTGATGTGCAAGTACCTGTACCTCGGTTAAATAACTCTGAAATTCTCTTTAATCTTGAGGCTCATCTCTCTCATTTGCCTCAGATGGAAAGGTCTACTCTTGTAGAACTGATCAGTTCCTATATTCCTTTGTTTCCAGATGTGCCTAACCAAACAAATCTTGTGGTGCATGATATGGTGTTTCAGGTGCTGCTCCTGTGAAACAACATCCATACGGGGTTGGTCCTGAAAAGCGTGCTCTATTGAGCAAAGAGGTGACCTATATGACTGAGCATGGAATCCCTGTACCAAGCCAAAGTGCCTGGAGATCTCCATGCATTTTGGTACCCAAGTCTGATTGCTCTCAGAGGTTTTGTACAGACTTCCGTAAAGTTAATGCTCTAATTAAAGTAGATTCTTATCCTTTACCTAGATTGGATGATTGCATTGACCGGGTAGGGCCTGCCAGTTATGTGACCAAGTTAGATCTGTTGAAGGGCTACTGGCAGGTTCCTCTTTCTGACAGAGCCAAAGAGATTTCTGCATTTGTGACCCCAGATGGGTTATGGGAATATCAGCCCTTAAGAAAATTAACCATGGTTTTTCTACAAATAAAACCAAAAAACCATGGTTACTGTAGTTAAACCATGGTAACCACAAATTAACTATGGTTTTGCTATATTAACCATAGTTTAACCATGGTATTTGTAGTAAATCTGTGGTTTTACAAATGGCAGTCAATACGCCAAAAAACCATGGGTTACTACGGTTTTACTATAATAAAACCATGGTTATTTTTCGTAAGGGAGGTTATGGCTTTGGCATGCAAAATGCTGCTTCTACTTTCCAGAGATTAGTCAATCGAGTGATGTCAGGGTTAAACAACTGTGAGGCATATCTGGACGACATTGTGGTGTATAGTTCTGATTGGAGTAGTCATATAACTCAAATAAAGGTTATATTAGATTGTTTGTTAGCTGCTAATCTGACTGTTAACTTGGCCAAGTGTGAATTTGCCAAAGCCACCATCACTTATTTGGGCAAAATTGTGGGGCAGGGTCAGGTACGAACAATTCGTGCTAAAGTGGAAGCTATAGACCTTTTTCCAGTTCCTCAGTCTCGTAAGGATTTGAGAAGGTTTTTGGGAATGACTGGCTATTATCGGGCTGTTTGTCCAAATTTTGCAAGTGTAGTGAGTCCTCTTACTGACTTGTTAAGTCCAAAAAAAGATTTTGTGTGGACGATCGATTGTCAGCAGGCCTTTGATAATGCCAAGGCATTGTTAGTGAATGCCCCTGTCTTGTCAGCCCCAAATTTCGAGACTCCTTTTAAACTGGCGGTAGATGCCAGTGAAAAGGGTGCTGGTGCAGTTCTTTTGCAGGGCGATGACCGAGGGGTTGAACATCCAATGTGTTTCTTTTCCAAAAAATTCAATATCCATCAAAGAAACTATTCTGTAATTGAGAAGGAAGCTTTGGCATTGATTTTGGCTATTCAACATTTTGAGGTTTATTTGTGCAGCGGCAGTCCGATTAAGGTGATGACTGATCACAATCCTTTAGTCTTTTTACAGCGTAGTTGTACTACCAACCAGCGCTTAATGAGATGGAGCTTGTTTCTGCAATCATATCCTTTACAAATTAATCACATTAAAGGAAAGGAACATGTATTGTGTGTAATGTTCCGGCCTGTGACCTTTGGACGATTACTAAATATGAATTCTTTCATAAATGTGGGCCTTTGTGCGTGCTGAATTCCCATTTACTGGTGGGTATCTTTTTCTCTTCTATTTAAATTGGTGTAGATTTATTTTTCCTCATTTTGGGGTTATGTTTATTAATTGTATTAAATAATCCAGATTATTTAATGTCTTGTGGGTGGAGGTGTTACATCCCTGCCCCGTTTTCTTTTTATCTTTTGAGTTCTAGGACTGACTCCTTTTTGGTGGGCGGGATTGCTCTAATGAAGGTCAGCTGCACCTTTGGCAAACTATTTAAAGAGCTCCTGAATTTTGCCTAGTTCTTTCTCATTTGGGTTTTGTGATTTTCGTTTGAAGAGTGGATTCTTGAATTTGTGTTCCCATATGATTTCCACAACTCTACCAACCTCATTTCCAACTGTTTATTGATTTGATTTTGTGTCGATATTTACTATAATTATCTTGTGTTCGAACCCTAGACATTATTTTTTTAATTTTAAATAAACTTACAATTTCTTAATTTGAAATCATCTTGTCAGTTGTCCTCTTTATGTTATGACTTTGAGCCGGGTCGCAGCATCTCCCCGCGAACACTAAAAATCACACACATAAAGCCTGAAGACCCTGCAGACCCCTGGGTGTTGACGACTCTGAACAGGGGATATACTCTACAGTTTCGATGCCTGCCTCTCAGACTTTCAAGAATTGTTCCTACAGTTGTCAGAGATGCCATTTGCGCTCTCTCTCTGGAAATTTGTTCACTGTTAGAGAAGGGAGCCATAGAAAAAGTTCCTCTCGTTCAGAAAGACGGGTTCTATTCAACATATTTTCTCGTTCCAAAGAAGGACGGTGGCTTCTGCCCAATTCTCAATTTGAGGCTTCTGAATTTGTTCCTGAAGGTCCTTCCTTTTCAAATGCTTCACATGGCCGACATTCTTCAGTCTGTGACTGCAGACGATTGGTTCGTAAGTATCGACCTGAAAGATGCATACTTTCACGTCCCAATTTCTATACATGACAGAAAGTTTTTGCGTTTCAGTTTTCTAAACCAAGCTTACCAGTTCAAAGTGCTACACTTCGGCCTTTCCCTTGCTCCTCGCGCCTTCACAAGGTGTGTGAGCGCAGCTTTATCTCCTCTTTGGATGAGAGGTATGCGCATTCTTATTTGGACGACTGGCCTCTCTTTGCACCAACACAGTGACAGGCTGTACAAGACTCCAGAACGCTTTTGAGACATGTGCAGAAGCTGGGGTTTTCTGTGAATGAGAAAAAGAGCCATCTGGTCCCATCACAGACTACTATGTTCATAGGAATGACCCTGAATTCCTGTTTAATGTCTGCCTCCCTGTCTCAGGAACGTGTGACGAATATTCTGCAACTTTTGCCTCCTCAGACCACTCCAGTTATGGAATAACAGTTTACGGCTAGATTCCACCAGGCATCGCCATCGCCTGGTTGTAATTTCTCACTGTTGCATATGTGCGTTGAGGTGGGGGAGACAGTTAGAGTTTCTGAAGGCAGGAGTGCCCCTGGGTGTTGTTCCCTCTCGTCGGGAGTTGGTCACGACTAGGGCTGTCAAAATTGCTCAAAAATGAAGTTCGAATATTCCCTCTAAAAAAAAACACGAATATTCAAACTATTCGAACATCTGGTTGCGCATGTTGTAAATGACGCGCATTATGTCAATAGCAGGACAAAATAATACAGAGACATAACTACTTGTATAGGTAGTCTATTTAATTTTAAACATATTTGACATTGTATTACCTACACAAAAACAAGGAAATCAACTAATGTCCAATTCTGCAGACCTCACGCTCTCTCACCCTCTCTGCGCATAACGGTTTAAATGAACAAACACATTTTGAGTGCTGATCAAGAGTTTTGTGCAAGCAATTTAAGGTTGCGACTGTTGTCCCAAATATAGCAGGCTTCATTCAGTGATTGAAACAAATATTATTAATATTAATTGAAGTTTTGCATATAGAACTGACATTGAATGCTCCGAGCGAGCTGTGCTGTGGTAAACTTTTCCTTGACATGAAACGATAAATAATCAAACCTCGGTTCCATTGCTTGACAGAACTCCCCGAAGCCTGCCCCATCCGCGATACTGATCGGTCTCATGTCCTTACAAATGAACCAAATTATTTCATCCGTAATGGCCTCTTGTCGGGTTGCAGACAACGAGCTTGTGGCGGGCGATGCAAAGTAACGTTAAGTGTCAAGACGTGAGTGTTTAGCTGGAGTTCCACACATTATGCCATGCTCAGTTGGGTACACATTTTTGAGATGTGACCTCATGTTACTAGTTGTCGAATGGTATACTAACTGTAACTTAAATAGCTTGCATAAAACTTTATCTCGCAGGTCAACAATTTTACCCCACTTTCTCTGCTGCGTTCGAGCTGGGCTCTGCATTTGCTGGCATCTTACATGAAGACGTGTCCACTTTCAGCAGTGATGCTGTGCAAGACAGTGCGACTCCTGTGACCTGTCCCTGAACCTTCAGGCGACTCCCTCTCGCCCACTCGCAAAGCAGACAACCATGCCTCTACTTCCTCTGACTTTTTTGTCAACTTTTTTTTAATTCGAGTATTAATTTTCACCTTTGATATTCGTTTTTTTAACTATTCGAATATATATTCGAATTTAGAATATTCGTTGACAGCCCTAGTCACAACAGATGCTTCCCTCACAGGATGGGGGGGTGACGTGGAATTGAAGGGGTATTTGTGGGACCATGGTTTCCAGGAAATCCATGGAAGCTTCCTCCCAGGAAGGACCTCCTCTCCCAGCTGGAGGGCAGTGTTTGGCACCCGTACCCGGTTCATCTGCAGCTTTGGGTCTGGCCATTGGGCTAACCTTCCCTGGAGTATTGTGATCCTGCTGTTATTCACACCATCTCTAATTCTAGGGCTTCTTCCACACTACAGATTTATGCCTCCCATTGGAAGCTTATTTCTGCATGGTGTGAGTAACAGGAGTTTGATCCTGCAACATGTGATATTCCAAGTATCTTAAGCTTTCTTTCAAAGTTTATTGGAGGAAGGAAAAGCAGCTTCCACGTTTAAAGTGTCCATTGCTGCGATTTCTGCATATCATGTTCCAGTTGGTGGCTCTTCTCTTGGCTCTCACAGTCTTGTCTGCAGTTTTCTGAAGGGAGCACACCGTCTGAACTCTGAATCCTCATTTCCCTGTGTGGGATTTGTCACTTGTGCTTGCATTCCTGTGCTCACCCGATTTTGAGCCCTTGCATTGACATTAAATGGGTGTCCTTGAAGACTTCTTTTTTGTTAGCTATTGCTACTGCGAAATGAGTCAGTGAGTTGCATGCACTGTCTGTTAGCGAATGTTGCTTGCGCTGGTTACCAGATGATTCCGGGGTGGTTCTATGACCCAGCCCTTCTTTTCCTCTGAAGGTCCTTCTTCCTCAGTTCATAAATCAGCACATTGAACTGGCCTTTTTCAGACTTCTTCAGAGTCTTCACTCAAGTGCCAAACTTTTGTGTCCTGTTTGTGCCTTGAGGTGTTGTGTGAACTACTATTCAGTTAAGACAGTCAGACCAGTTATTTGTCTGCTATGGTGGTGTGAAGAAAGGTGCTCCAGTATCGAAGCAGAGGTTATCGAACTGGATAGTAGAGACAGGGATACCATTGCCCTGGGGGCTTACTTGCCATTCCACTAGGGCAATCTCATTTTCATGGGCTGTTTTTAGAGGAGTTTCTTTGATGGATATCTGCACGGCTGCTACCTAGGCTTCTTCATGCACGTTTGCATGGATGTATAAGGTCAACGTTGCTGCTCCTCACGCCGTTAGTTCTGCGGTTCTTCTGGAGCGCCCTTAATTTTTTTCAGGTGGGTGGCATTCCTCATGATTATGTTGGTATGTGTCATCCATATTGTATTGTGGTGGTCAGTAAGAATTAAACAGAATGCTAGTTATGCATGTAACTGTGGTTCTGTAAATTCTGGATATCCGCCAGAATTCTCAGTCACTCGTAATGCGCGAGAAAGGCGTACCGAGGAAGATTGCTGAGCTACTGTAGCTTATAACCTCCAGGGGCTCAGCATACGTCACACTGCGTGACTTTGTCGGTATATTCTCTTGACCTATCTAGCTGGTGCTGCGATAATCCATAGTGTTTACAATGCCTCTAGCAGACATCCAGAATTCACAGAACCTCAGTTACATGCGTAACTAGCGTTTTGCTGTCTACATGATAACACTGCAACCGGAGTTTTCAAAGAAGTTGTAGCAGAAATGAGTCAAATCAGACAAATCAAAGAGTCTATCAGAGCTGTGTGCATTGAAACATGAGCTGAATTCCTCAGGAAGTCATAAATCAGTTCTAGTGCCACAGGAACCAAACAAGATAACCAACCAACCAACTTGTTCACACAACAGCTTTCAACATTAACACCAATAGAACAATTATTGACAATTTTAATTCAAAGAAGAGATTGTCAAATTTATTGTTCGTGATTGGAATGCAATGCTGGACATCACATGTAAACCCAGGAGATCAAGTTAAATACTTGCATTGACTTCCCCCCCCAGCCAGTGAAACCAGACTGAAATTCCTAAGGGGGAAGGGCTTTAAACCTTTGTCTTCACAGAAAAGTCCTTTGCCAGAGAATGGCAAAGAAACCCTTTTTATACATTATATATGGACCAGAATGAACTCAAAAAGACTTATGAATGAATCATTCCATTGCTTAACTCCATATTCATTTACGTGTAACCCACACATTTGACTATCATGTATAATCACTTATTGTGTATGTCTTTTGATAACTATAGGATACCTAGTCATGTCTAGTATTCAAATAATCGCATTTTCTTGCTTGATATTGTCCTGACAATCATTTATTTGTAAAATATATCATAATCATGTTATAGGAATCATGTCCAAAATTAGACCCTGTGAGGCAAGAACCACATGCTTGGTAAGATAAACAAATGATTTATGATACCCAAGACTCAAGAACATATCTGATTGGTCAAGGCAACATTTGAGGGGTGGCCAACAGGAAGTTTTAAATACTTTGGACACGATGTAATTTCGCTTTTAGTCATGCCTTGCTTTTAGTCTGCCTGCTGCTATTAGCCATGTCGGCTTTTAGTCGGCTTTTAGTTCTAGTCTAGCTGCTGCTATCAGTCATGCCTGCTCTTAGCTTTTAGCTTGTAGCTTTGCTACCTAGCTTTAGCTATAAGCATCTAGCCATGCGGTTAGTCGTCATTGTTCTTTGAGCGCGGTTCCAGCGTGCCTGCCTACTGCTGCTACTATGAGAAGGAACACAACCTAGTCTCGTCAAACTTTATTTCTTTTCTTTTCCGTTTGAGAGTTTCGTGTTCTGAGTTAAGTTTTGTAACGTCGAGTCTCCAACGCCTGACCTCGGATGCCCGTTCAACTTCGACCAGCGCACACGACTCTGCACTGTCAGCCAACGCCCAACAACCACGGGTTTCCCAAGACGTCACTTCACTACTGAACTTCCAGCCAATCAGCGACACCGGGATACCCCTTTCAACGGGAGTCCCTTTCACAGGAAACTAAGGCAACGTATCCCCAGATATTTGTTGTACTGGTGTATCTAATATAATTTTAGTCACATTGAGGAACTCAATGCAAAGGCTAATTACGTGATTGATGGTTGTTCATGTCTATGCAATTTAACGTATTGCTGTAAACTTGGGATTACATATTTCCATTCTCTTAAACTCATCTTTCCCTAACTTTCGACCTTCCTGCAACTTGTGTGAATGTGTGTGTGCGTGCGTTTATGTGTTAGATTAGTTTTCATGTCTTAGATTTATCTAATAAAGCCTTATTCATATTGAAAAGAGAAGTATCTTGTGTTTTGTGCTTACAAGTTAATGTCTTAAACTGCCGATCTTGTTACTGTGCTAATTGATAGTGTTTTCACTATAGTTTGGATATTAGTATCCAGCGCAGATTTGATGTTAAACGGCTCGTTCACTGAATCGCAGGCGCGTCTCCGTGAACAGCCGTGAAACAGTGATTCTGTTCAAATTCCCTTTAAAATCTTAAATGATTCCCTTTGAGCTAAATTGACCTGTTTCCCCTTACATTTATTATGGTGGAGAATGCGGGCAGTTTAATCTAAATTGTGAGCATAAACCAAGTTATTTAATCTTTGATTTTGCTAAAGGAATGACGGATGAAAAGCTTCCGAGACCTGAGTATGTGTGTGTGTTTGCGTGACGTAAGCAGCGCGCGCCCTCCCGCTTGAATGAAAGGAGCTAGAGGAGACTTTAACTCGAGTCCGTCTCCCCTTTGTTAACAGCAGTAAGTGAACTTAAAAGTAAACATCTGAGATCGTACAATAAGGTAGAAATTGAGCGTGTTCCTCATTTGTGTAATGCCTTGTTTTATAGCTGATTTGATTTCACTGCGTGTTCCAGTGTCTCAAACGCTATCTCAGTCACTGTTTGCTGAACGGAGCTAAACTGTTAGTGTTTCAAAAGGGATATAAATCGGTGAATAAAGAATTGTTTTGAGCGGGTTCCTCAATCTATTTATCAAAGTCCTCGTATTCATATTTCATATAGTTTGATTGCCAGTGCGTGTTCCACTGCCGAATCAATTTTGATATTCTACTCCCCTAAATTAACGTTGAACATTAGAGAACAATGTTTGCCCATTTGTATCCGTTCACAAAGTGAATGCAATCTCGCGTAACACTGCGTGTGTCCGAGAGTAATTTGAATGGGAGTGTTTTAAAAGCTTGATCAAGTAAATTTTAACTGTGTACCAACAGCGAAGGAAAACTTTTATGTTTGTGTCCAGAAAAACTGGCACGGAGATTCAAATTGCTGAGATTGATATAACTGTGTTCCCTTAACTACAGCAGGAAGCTGCTATTTGAATTAAGATAAATTTAACTCTATACAAACTGAGAGTTTAAGTGCCACATCGCAAAACCAACTGAAAGGCGGTGTTGTTATTTGTACAGTGTTGAAATGAGCCGACATTTCATGTAACATGCTTAACTGTATTTGCAACAATGCAACGATTCATGTGCTGATCCACTAGAATGTGTTTTGGTTGCCATAGTGACGACCGTGACCCGGAAGCCTAACGTACTTCCGGAGCAACTCTGAACTGTGCACGCGCAGCGCACAAACTCTGCGGTGTCGCTAAGCTAACGAAACCATTGCATTTACATTGAAGTCTATACTAAAGCCACTAGCCTCAAAGGTTAGCCGTTAGCATTACCATCCAGTGGTAGAATAATGTGTGTTTGGGCAACGCTGACGTGATTTAACCATTTTCAACATCTTAACTAACACTTGTTAGTCTCTTTCTTTTTATCGCTCTGTTTTCTCACTAGACCACTTATTTTCATTTTACTAGAAAGGGAAATACTGACTCACAATTATTAATTGTCAAATTGAAATTTAATTGAAACATTAAATTTATTTTGAATCATTTAAAATTTCCCTCTCAGATCATTTCATATGATCTTTTATTTCTAGTATTCTCTTTTGGGTCTTATTATTTTAGGAATGAATAAGCCTTGAACTTTGGAAGTTTAAGTAAACTTATTCTTCCTAATTTATTTATTACCCATCTGAATATATGCTATTCAGACCTTTAATTATTTGAATGCGTTTTACCCCTCTTCCTATTTTGGTTATACACTTAACCACTATTGTTTTACTTATTGATTTCCTTTTTTTTTTATTTCATTTTTGCATATTTTGCCCATTTATTAATTTTTTTAATTTTACTTTTTCTTACCATTTCTTTACTTTGTGTATCCTAGCCTGGGAACGACAAACCTGAGCCCTAAAAGGAGACATTGTTATCCCTCACTACGAGTTCAAATAAATTAGAAAGACAACTCTCTTTCACTTAAAGTTTATTTTGTTTGATTAGTTGTGCAGCAACTAACACAACGCTCTCCTTGTGGTTGAGATAACCGCTACTGAGACTTACCATCTCCGTCCTCTCTCTCCTTTACTTTCCTCTTCTCTTTTTACATTTGTAGGACATGTAAGAACCATCAATCAATTCTAAGTGAAGTAAATACACAATCGTGCCAAAGACGACGAATTATCCTTATGAATTTGATTGTAATCATCCTCTCATTTGTTCTTCCTAACCTCCCTACATTTGGAAACGCAATCCAAGTTTTAGCATCTCATCCATCGTTGAGATCAATTTAATAGATACGTGTTGAGCAACTGTCGCCTTCGCAGCCTCCCTGGTGAGCGGTCCAACTGAAAGGTGTACGGTGTCAATCCTGTCAGACTAAGAAAAGAGATATCAGAATTATTATTGTATTCTTTTGTCCAAAGCAAGAAATATAATAATATTGTTTATGTTTTTGATAACATTTAATTGGAAAAAATAATTTTCCTCATTTGAAAAACAGAAATTTTGCTTGTCATTTGAATTTGTTTTTCACCTCTGTCTCTCTTTTCCTCTTCCTCATTAGAGTGACAAAGTCTTCGCATCTCTAGTCTACTTAGACACCCTGAGACCAACACAGTCATCACCACATTTCACTAGTGGTTCACAATCACTGATACAACACTTAGTTGTCCCACCACACATAGGCTTTTACTCCACACAGATCTGTGTCAGTCTCTCTTCTCCCCAGCGTGCCAACATGCCGCAGACTGCAGACCCCATTGCCCATGGGGAAGATGTGAACATTTGGCTGAGAGGCATAACAGACAGCCTCACTCCAAAGACATTTGAACTGTTATTATTTTTAATAATAATCCTAATCCTGAGAAGATTCCTGACACAAGATTCAAGCCAGAACAACAACCACGAGGAGCTAGTCAAGATCACGAGCTCACTAAGCTATGCCTTCACAACCCAGCTGAAACTGAGCGACAAGCACATCACCCACCTTCAAGAGGAGCTGACACGTGCTCAACGTCGCATAGACAAGCTGGAAGTGAAAGTTCAAAATCAACTCAAAGCACCCAGCGAGAGGGAGCAGGATACAACAGAACAAGTTATGAAGCTCCAAGCAGCCCTGGCAGCAGCTCAGCTCGACCAGCAACATACAACGGCTGCTCAGAAAGACCTGGTAAACAGACTCCAGTATGCCGAACAGCTACTAGAGAAAGCCAAGATAGACATCAGAAACAAAAACTCTGAAATCAGTGCTTTGAAAGACCACCTTGAAAGGTACAGAACTGAAATGGACAATCTGACCCAACAACTAGACGATACCAACGATGAGCTCTACATGGTCAGAAAAGAACTCCAAAGTGCTTACAAGCACAAACAAGAGCCAAGGAAAGAGAAACCTCTCTTAGCCTCATCACTGCTGAGCAGAGCAGAGTCCCACGTCCATGAACTGGCATATGATGAGAGGAGCGAAGGGCCACAACCCAAAACCTCACCTGCCTTCGCCACACAACCCTTTCCTGCCAACGAAAGAAAACCTCCCGTCCAAGGCCTTGAAGCTGCACACGGGATGACAATCAAAGACCTCAACAAGCTGTCTAAAAACATCAGCAGGTTCAACCCGAACTCCACAGAGAGCCCCGACATCCAAGCTTATCTGCGAGATATCGAATTTCACCTGGAAGTGAGACCTCATGTGACTGACAGAGACTGGTTATACCTCCTTAGAGCCACGTCCAGTTCCGAGGTACGAAACTTTCTAGATCGACAGCCCAGTCAAACCAAGTCAAACTACCAGCGACTTCGTGAGGTCCTGATTAAAGAGTTTACAGACCCAGAGTCTGAACATGGACTGTTAACTGCCTTGGAAACCAAACAAGGTCGTCAAGAGACTCCACAAGCTTACTACAACCGACTCCGACAATCCTACTTTGGTGCACACAACAACTCTGACCTTGAAGAGGATGTGAACTTCAAAACCCTCTTCCTAAAGAATCTGCACCCTGGAGTCAGTCACCATCTAGGTGTCATGGCCTGTCCGAACTCCATGACCATCCAACAGTTGCGTGACCTAACACAGAAGGCCTATAACAAGCAGAAGTTGGCCTCAAAGAAAGGTAACAAAACATCCACACTCTTGAACTCTGTCAACAAAGACTCAAGCCTTGCACTGGACGACACCCAGTGGCATCACAACACCAGAGTCTTCCATCAAGAGCACAGAGAACGTGACGCCCATATCCACGACCGCTTTCAGCCCAACTGCTGGAAAAATCCATGGGACCAGCCACGCTTCTCAAGAAACCAAAAGGATAACATCTGGAAACCTAACCAGATATCCAAAGGTAATCACCTGACTCATCCAAGAGCAACTCGTGTGGGTAAGCGACAAGAAAACCCACCTCAGCACCACTCAGACATGCACAGTGCTGAGTATGCACAAGAACATGACCGCTTACCATTAGAAGACACGGAACAAGTCATGGAACAACTAAGAGAGTTCCTTCAAGACAATTTACATGCAGGTGACCACAAATTTGAGTCATGCTCGCTGTGACCAGCGACAGAACGGAAGGCCGGTGATCACCTGGTGCACCGCATCAGAGATGACAAGCACCTGTTCAACAACAACCCAGAATGAACAAGTCTTTCACGGCCAACTGTTGATGAAAAATCTGAGGTACTAAAGGACATCACCTCAGTCACTAACAAACTGTCAAATGAACTCCAACTCCAAGTACCACATTCCCTGTCTGTGCAACAGCAACCACCAGAGCACAGAAGGTCAGAAAGTCTGCTACAGCCAGAACGCATCACAAGAAGAATGCAACATAGGAGACAAGTTTTGCAACTCAGCTTCACACAGCCATGCCAAACTGCCTCCGACGGCGTGCTAAAGAACTTCCTGCCTTGCTGGACTGACCCCTCATTAGACCATGGACACGCCCTCATCCAAGCCAAAGATGCAGAGAGCCAGTCTTCAGTGACATGCTAGAAAAAGGGGGAGACAACACAGACTTGAACAGATCTGACCACACATGCACTACACCAGTAATACACAACATTACCTACACCCAGAGGTAAACACATCTACTGATAACACAGTCAACAAACATATTCTTCCCACAGGTAGAATATCCAACTTTTAGCGTAACAAAGTTACACATACCCACCATGAAGAAACGTGCAGCCATCCTCACAATAGGTAGAACACCTGACACTAAGTTAAGGTTCACGACACACTAGCTGCACCTGACATCCTAGCTCAATAGTAGTTGTAACACATGCTAGGAAAACCCACAGCAGCCTTGTTTTGTTTTGTTCTTCTTCTACCTATCCTTCTCCTTCCCCTCTTTCCTGAGTAGGTGAAATGCCTAGACACCCTGCGAGGGTCGAAGGTCTGATATTAGGATTGACTCGCAACACCTAATATCCGCCAGCCACTCTAAACTGAATGGAAGCCAGAGAGCTCCATGCATGATAGGTCAATCCATTGAATTGAAAATGAAATTACTAGAAAACTAATGGTAAACATGTAAAGTAAGACAACCTAGAAGAACCAAACAAAGTTAACCACAAATTTGATTGATGAATCAAAATAAAAACAATTTCCAAGACCATCTAAACTATCCTCAATGTGCTAAACTACATTGACTAATTGAACTTAACCACGTGTACCTAAATAACCTGATGCCTGCACCAGTACAGTAACTGTCATGGAGGTGTTGTCTTGCTGTTTGCTGTGTTTGTCTGCTTCTTCTGCCTTTGTTTCTCCAGCGATCGACGATGTCTTCACCTAAACACCTCGCCGATCGAAAGGGGGATATATGTAGCAGAAATGAGTCAAATCAGACAAATCAAAGAGTCTATCAGAGCTGTGTGCATTGAAACATGAGCTGAATTCCTCAGGAAGTCATAAATCAGTTCTAGTGCCACAGGAACCAAACAAGATAACCAACCAACCAACTTGTTCACACAACAGCTTTCAACATTAACACCAATAGAACAATTATTGACAATTTTAATTCAAAGAAGAGATTGTCAAATTTATTGTTCGTGATTGGAATGCAATGCTGGACATCACATGTAAACCCAGGAGATCAAGTTAAATACTTGCATTGACTTCCCCCCCCAGCCAGTGAAACCAGACTGAAATTCCTAAGGGGGAAGGGCTTTAAACCTTTGTCTTCACAGAAAAGTCCTTTGCCAGAGAATGGCAAAGAAACCCTTTTTATACATTATATATGGACCAGAATGAACTCAAAAAGACTTATGAATGAATCATTCCATTGCTTAACTCCATATTCATTTACGTGTAACCCACACATTTGACTATCATGTATAATCACTTATTGTGTATGTCTTTTGATAACTATAGGATACCTAGTCATGTCTAGTATTCAAATAATCGCATTTTCTTGCTTGATATTGTCCTGACAATCATTTATTTGTAAAATATATCATAATCATGTTATAGGAATCATGTCCAAAATTAGACCCTGTGAGGCAAGAACCACATGCTTGGTAAGATAAACAAATGATTTATGATACCCAAGACTCAAGAACATATCTGATTGGTCAAGGCAACATTTGAGGGGTGGCCAACAGGAAGTTTTAAATACTTTGGACACGATGTAATTTCGCTTTTAGTCATGCCTTGCTTTTAGTCTGCCTGCTGCTATTAGCCATGTCGGCTTTTAGTCGGCTTTTAGTTCTAGTCTAGCTGCTGCTATCAGTCATGCCTGCTCTTAGCTTTTAGCTTGTAGCTTTGCTACCTAGCTTTAGCTATAAGCATCTAGCCATGCGGTTAGTCGTCATTGTTCTTTGAGCGCGGTTCCAGCGTGCCTGCCTACTGCTGCTACTATGAGAAGGAACACAACCTAGTCTCGTCAAACTTTATTTCTTTTCTTTTCCGTTTGAGAGTTTCGTGTTCTGAGTTAAGTTTTGTAACGTCGAGTCTCCAACGCCTGACCTCGGATGCCCGTTCAACTTCGACCAGCGCACACGACTCTGCACTGTCAGCCAACGCCCAACAACCACGGGTTTCCCAAGACGTCACTTCACTACTGAACTTCCAGCCAATCAGCGACACCGGGATACCCCTTTCAACGGGAGTCCCTTTCACAGGAAACTAAGGCAACGTATCCCCAGATATTTGTTGTACTGGTGTATCTAATATAATTTTAGTCACATTGAGGAACTCAATGCAAAGGCTAATTACGTGATTGATGGTTGTTCATGTCTATGCAATTTAACGTATTGCTGTAAACTTGGGATTACATATTTCCATTCTCTTAAACTCATCTTTCCCTAACTTTCGACCTTCCTGCAACTTGTGTGAATGTGTGTGTGCGTGCGTTTATGTGTTAGATTAGTTTTCATGTCTTAGATTTATCTAATAAAGCCTTATTCATATTGAAAAGAGAAGTATCTTGTGTTTTGTGCTTACAAGTTAATGTCTTAAACTGCCGATCTTGTTACTGTGCTAATTGATAGTGTTTTCACTATAGTTTGGATATTAGTATCCAGCGCAGATTTGATGTTAAACGGCTCGTTCACTGAATCGCAGGCGCGTCTCCGTGAACAGCCGTGAAACAGTGATTCTGTTCAAATTCCCTTTAAAATCTTAAATGATTCCCTTTGAGCTAAATTGACCTGTTTCCCTTACAAAGTTCTGTTTCAGTGACCTGGTGCTGGATTTGCATGTGGACGAATGGCCAAACCGCATATAAATAGCTGGAGTTTTGAAAATACCTGTGTTAGTATGGACATAGCTGTAATCTGACTTGAAAGCCCTGTGATCAGGAGAGGTATCTGAAGTTACTCTTTATAATATAAAAGGTATTTGACACAAAACACCTGGAATAAGGACAGGTATCTGAAGTTACTTTATATGAATATAAAAGGTATTTGACACAAAAGGGATCAGGACAAGTATTTGAAGCAAATTGCTTTTTCCAGACAAACTGCATGATCAGGGACCTTTGGAGTGTAGTGATATTCACTTTTGCCAACCTAGGGAGGCAAAATAGTGTAGTGATGGGTACTTGCATCATCAATGATGTTATGATATTTGTATTTGTCCAGTCTTGGACTCGAGTCCGGACTCGAGACATTTTTTTATCATCTCTGACTTGTCTCAGACTCGTTGGTGTTTGCACTCGGACTTGTCTTGGACTTGGTCACTGGACTCGCCAAATGTTCTCGTTGGTCTCAAACGAGTCCAGCAAAAACATTTAAATTCTCCTTCAAAACAAATCCACATTTGGCATCTGCTGTTGCTGAGCAACCATGACCCGCTCTCCATGAAGAAGCAGAAGTTTCAGCAAAAATAAATTGATTTCCAGCCCTAAAAATCCCTTGTAGTAGCTCTGCTAATAAATTCATTTAAAAAATTGCCATCCTTGTACAGCTATGATCAGCTGTTTCTCTCAGGGAAAGCATGTGCTTGACCAGCAGCGCACTTGCTTCTTTCTGAAAAGTTTAGATGTTTCTAATTTAATTTTGTTCCTGTTAGATTGTGTCTACACCTAGATAGCCTTAAAATTACACTTTACAAAAATGAAATACTAATTAATGTTATACAGTATAGGGGTTGCAAGACTACTGATTTCTACTAGTCGATTACTCGACTAATCATGGTTCATGCTATTGTAAATGAAAACAAATTAAATAGTTTTTCTTTTTATCAATAAACGCTTATTAATATAGAGCCTTATGCAACAATTACATATGAAAATTTTAAAAACATTATACTTAGACATTAGACATATAGACATTACATATTTAAAGGGGGGGTGAAATGCTATTTCATGCATACTGAGTTTTTTACACTGTTAAAGAGTTGGATTCCCATGCTAAACATGGACAAAGTTAAAAAAATTAAGTTGTACGTTTGAAGGAGTATCTCTGTTTCAAAAATACTCCTTCCGGTTTGCCACAAGTTTCGGAAAGTTTTTTTCAAGTATGGCTCTGTGTGACGTTAGATGGAGCGGAATTTCCTTATATTCGTCCTAAGGGCACGTCTGCCGGAAGAGCGGAAGAGATTTATGAGAGATGCATGGAGAGACAACAGCAATGCGGTGCTTGATTTGCACTCTTTGCATTCATAAAGTTTACATTCATTTACTTCATACTCTTGACTTTAGTGGTCTGTCTATAATATTGCGCTGTTCCCCTGACTCAACTGTTATTTAGCAATCACCGGACTGTGCCAGCTTCAGCTGAGTACTCAGGCAGAATTATTCCTTGTCTGTTATTAGTTTTTAAAGCCATTATCCATGGCATTCCGAATAAGGTATTCGGCTTCAATCACAACCCTAATTATTACATTACATATTTTAATTTTGTATGCAACATAAATAAGGTCATAGAAAGTAACAGCTCCACACAATATTGTAATCTTAAAATTCACATTGTATTTGCAAACTCTTTGTATGCATTATGGTTAATGCGTGCTCGAGTAGTCAATTGTTTCCGACTGCACTCGACTAGTCTATGCAAGTACAGTATGACAAAAATGTAGCTGCCAAACATATCCCTCCTAGCCTTAACCGTGCGTATGCGTCAAATCCTGAGCTTTGCGTGTGTGTATGCTGCACCAAGGCATCAGTCATTAAAGTTTTTGACCACAGATATAATTTCAGCAAACAGCAGCATTACAAAATAAACTAGAAAAAAAAAGTTTGTTGAGACAAACTTTAAGTTGGCTTGAGAAAGCCTGACCAGAAAGTTTGAAGAAGTTAGAAGTTTATAGTTTAAAGTTAGATTGATAGATTAGTTGAAAGAAAGAAAGATATATTAGTTAGAAAGAATGACACATAGATTAGTTAGAAAGAATGATATAGATTAGTTCAAAAGAAAAAATGATAGATTAGTTTGAAAGAATGCATGTGACTAACATGTTTATAGCATGATTAGCAAGTTACTAGCATGTTGTTAACATGACTAGCATGTCGCTACCATGTTTCTAACATGATTAGCATGTTGCTAGCATGTTTCTAGCATGATTAGCATGCAAATAGCATGTTGTTAGCATGACTAGCATGTTTCTAGCATGTTCTAGCATGATTAACATGCTGCTAGCATGTTGCTAGCATGTTTCTAGCATGATTAGCAAGTTACTAGCATTTTGTTAGAATGACTAGCATGTTGCTAGCATGTTTCTAGGATGATTAGCATGTTAATAGCATGTTGCTAGCATATTGTTATCATGACTAACATGTTGCTAGTATATTTCGAGCATGATCAGCATGCAATTAGCATGTCACTAGCATGTTTTTAGCATGATTAGCATGTTTCTAGCATGACTAGCATGCGACTAGCATGTTGGTAGCATGATTTTAGCATGATTAACATGTTTCTAGCATGACTAGTATGCGACTAGCATGTTCCTAGCATGATTTACCATAGTTTACCATGATTTACCATAGTTTACCATGATTTATCATAGTTTACCATTATTTACCACGATTTACCATAGTTAACCATGATTTACTATAGTATACCACGATTTACCATGTTCAAGTATGATTTACTGATTCTAGCATGATTTATCATAGTTTACCATGATTTACCACTATTTAACGTAGTTTACCATGATTTACTATAGTATACCATGATTTACCATGTTCAAGTATGATTTACTGATTCTAGCATGATTTACCATAGTTTACCATTATTTACCACGATTTACCATAGTTTACCATGATTTACTATAGTATACCACAATTTACCATGTTCAAGTATGATTTATTGATTCTAGCATGATTTACCATAGTTTACCATTATTTACCATAGTTTACCACGATTTACCATAGTTTACCATGATTTATCATATTTTACCACGATTTACCACGATTTACCATAGTTTACCATGATTCACTATAGTATACCATGATTTACCATGTTCAAGTATGATTTACTGATTCTAGCCTGATTTAGCATAGTTTACCATGATTTACCACAATTTACCGTAGTTTACCATGATTTACTATAGTATACCACGATTTACCATTTTCAAGTATCATTTATTGATTCTAGCATGATTTATCATAGTTTACCACGATTTACCATAGTTTATCATGATTTATCATAGTTTACCACGATTTACCACAATTTACCATAGTTTACCATGATTCACTATAGTATACCATGATTTACCATGTTCAAGTATGATTTATTGATTCTAGCCTGATTTAGCATAGTTTACCATGATTTACCACAATTTACCGTAGTTTACCATGATTTACTATAGTATACCACGATTTACCATTTTCAAGTATCATTTATTGATTCTAGCATGATTTAACATAGTTTACCATGATTTACCACAATTTACTATAGTTTACCATGATTTACTATAGTATACCACGATTTGCCATGTTCAAGTATAATTTACTATGAGTTTACCATGATTTACTATAGTATACCACGATTTACCATGTTCAAGTATGATTTACTGATTCTAGCATGATTTATCATAGTTTACCATGATTTATGATCTATGATAGATAGATCTTTCTCAAGCCAACTTAATAAAATGTAAATAAAGTACATAAAAATAATTTGAACCTACAGCTCCAAACTCGGTCCTAGAGGGACAGTGTCCTTTAGAGTTTAAGTCTAACCCTAATTATACACCCTTGAATCAACAAATCAAGCTCTTACTAGACATACTAGAAACTTCCAGATAGTGTTAAAAAGTGAAAGTGAAAGTGACGTGACATTCAGCCAAGTATGGTGACCCATACTCAGAATTTGTGCTCTGCATTTAACCCATCCGAAGTGCACACACACGGAGCAGTGGACACACACACGGAGCAGTGGGCAGCCATTTATGCTGCAGCACCAAGGGAGCAGTTGGGGGTTCAATGCCTTGCTCAAGGGCACCTAAGTCATGGTATTGAAGGTGGAGAGAGAACTGTACATGCACTCCCCCCACCCACAATTCCTGCCGGCCTGGGACTCGAACTCATAACCTTTCAATTGGGAGTCCAACTCTCTAACCATTAGGCCAAAACTTCCCTTCGTGTTAGTGTTAAACTCTACAGGGCATTGGCCTTCCTGGATCTAGTCTGGAGACCTCTGTCCTACAGGGTTGTTACTTTGCACATGCTTTTTGATCATTACGAATAATAATGTAAAATAATTTTCTTACAATAGGAGATATGCTGTCTCTCGCATCACATACATTATCAGTATTTAAGTAAGTGGTCATGAAGAGGATCCTTTTTTTCTTTCATTTGTTTGTTTGTTTGTTTATTTATTTAAAAGGGACAATGCACATTAATAAACATAAGGACAATGTCCAAATGTAAATGAGCCAGATATAGCCGTACAGACTAATTTTCATCTGGAGTCCCTGGCAGGTTGTTATCATAAAACTGTAAAAAACATTGCATACAAACACATTAAAAACATAAACAGATTACATAGACACAGTCAACATCAAACAAGCACCAGTAAAGTCACATAGGATATATCAACCTGTGAGTGAATAACTGCACTACTGCAGATTATGACAACATATTTGATTGTCCAGCAACCACTGTTTTATAGTTTTTGAAAAGGCAGTGAGAGAGGTAATGTTTCTTACTTCTGTAGGTATTGTGTTCCAGGTATGCGCTGCACGGTAGGAAAAGGCTGACTGTCCAAAGGAACTTTTCCTATATGATATTTTACAATCACCTCTAGAAGTCGCTCTGGTGGATGCGTTAAGATTTTGTTTAACGAATTCATTAAGTGGAGGGGGGGCTAAACCATGGAACATTTTATACACAAGCAAGATATCAGCAAATTTGACCATATTTTCCCAGTTTAAAAAACCATGTTTCTTTAAAATATTACAATGATGAAAATAATTTCACTTATTATCCATAGTTTTCAAAGCCCGTTTATAAACTGTTTCTACTGACTGTAATGCAGTCCTTCCTGTCTGCGTCCAGCTGGTCATACAGTAGTTCATATGCGACAATATCATGGCATCGATGTATAACTTTGAGGCCTCTGTGGTCAAATTACTTCTAATATGCCTAAAATTTATCAATTTAAATTTAATTCTGTTTACAACTTTTTTAACTTGTGACTTAAATGTCAGTTGTGTGTCTAGTATTATACCTAAATATTTAAACTCCTGTACAACTGACAGTGTTCTTCCTGCTACAGTAACTTCTGGATTGGGATCTTTATTTGCTGATTTTGAAAAGAACATGCATACAGATTTACTGGTATTAAAATGTAAACAAGAGTTTGTTAGCCAATTAGAAATATTGACCATAGTAGCTGATAGTTCCTTGGCAGATTGCCTCTTGTTTTTTGCGTGTAAATATATAACCGTATCATCAGCGTACATCTGACAAGTTACTGCAGAAGGACAAACTTTAGGTAGATCATTAATATACAGGCAAAACAACAGAGGACCCAAAGTTGAACCGTGCGGTACCCCCAAGTCATTATCAGTTACTTGCGAAGTTTTATGGCCTATGCGAACACATTGTTTTCTATCTAAAAGGTATGATTGTATCCATTTGATGACACTGGATGAAAAATTAAACTTTGATAACTTTGTTACTAAAATCTCATGATCTACTGTTTCAAAAACTTTCTTCAAATCAAGGAAGACCGCCCCAACTACACCTCCTTGGTCAAGTTTAGACTTTATATTTTCCAAAAGAAAACAATTAGCTGTGGAATGATGTTTCCTAAAGCCAAATTGCATGGGCACTTGGAAAAACAATGATAGACTATCAATGATAGACTGATTAATCATTTTTGTAATAGGAGGAATGAGTGCCTCCTTATGAGTTTTAATAAATATTGTGTCCATTCCATAGACATCCTTTGCCCTTGAACAATTTAAGGAGGAAATAATCATACACACTTTGGAATTAGTCACTTCTCTAAAAGTTAAGATGGGAGCATTAGTATTCAGAGGAGGGATAGAATAGTTCAATCTCTGGGAATTGTGAGTCAAAGTTTTTATAGAATCAATGAAATAATTATTAAATGCTATGGCCACTCTGCTTGGATCATCAATCACATTTCCATCTATATTTAATTCGATTTTTTTTTATTAATGGTATTATATTTCCCGGTTAATTTATTCAAATTCCGCCAGATTTCTTTTCTGTTCCCTTTTGTTTCACTTATAGCATTAATAAAAAAATGTTGCTTTAGCCTTTTTGAGCTCTTTTACAACCTTATTTCTCAGTGTGGTAAATAGACGCTTCTCATGATCCACTTTGTTCCTGAGAGCCATCTTAAGAGCTTGGTCCCTTTGTTTCATGAGTGACCTTATGTTTTCATTTAACCACGGTAGATAATTTCTTTTGCCTGGTTTATATTTAACTTTCCTCATAAAACTTACAGTTATCATCCACATTTGTATTTGCAAGGTACTCATTCCAATTCATTTCTTTAATTGTATTTTCAAGATTAGTTAATTGTCCATTAGGAACTTTATAATGTTCTTGATCAACGTTTGCGGTTATATTAAATCTCTGTTTTGTGAGTTTTCTCAAGATCAATATCATATTGTGGTCTGATAAACCGGTAACAAGATTATAGGATTTCTTTATTCTTTCTGGCCTATTAGTAAAGACCAAATCAATGAGTGTTTCTGAAGAATTAGTAATCCTAGTCGGCCCTTCAACAACCTGTTGAAAATCAAAATTACTCATTACACGTTTTAGATCTTTCCTTTTTGCGTTATCACTCCAGTTTATATTAAAATCTCCTAATAAAATTATCTCTTTGTTAGTATCACACTCTTTAAGTAGGATATTCAACTTATCATAGAACACTTTTTTTGCAGATGGTGGTCTATATACTACAATCACAATAAATGACATTTGGGGTGAGAGAGTTAATTTAAGACCAATACATTCTAAGTCATTATCACTGGACCACTGGATTTGCTTACAACTTATATTGTCCTTAACATAAAACAACACACCTCCACCCCGACCAATAGATCTATCTTGTCTGAACATATTATAACGGTGCACTTTTAAAATATCGGCTGGAGAGTTTGCATGCAACCACGTTTCTGATAAACATAAGAAGTCCAAATTTGATTCATAAAGGAGATGTTGCAATTGTTCACTCTGAGGAATTACACTTCGGATATTCAAGTGTCCGCCTATTAATCCGCTTCGTTTGGCCTGAGAGTCCCACAGAACACGAGCCTGGTTTATGCCTACGGTGTTTCACAATTGCGGGATTTACCTTGCGTTTGAGATTGATAGATGGCATGAAGCCAACCCCCTGCACACAATCCGCTACAGGAGACGCGGTAACAGTTGGTAAGATTCCCGCAGTCAACTCACCCAGTCCGCCAGCTTCAAAGGTAGGCCGATTGCAGTTAACAGTCAATTCTTGTCCCAGTCTAATACTATCCAAGCCAGGACATACGTTCTCCGCGAGTGTCGGTAGATGATGTCAATCTGGGCCCGCTTCTCCTGCAGTCGGTCCGGGATTAAGATGAACATCCCCAGCAAGAAGGAGCGTCAGAATTAAATATCGTTTTCTTTTTTAAAGCAGCCTTTGTAATAATCACTTTTCCATTATTAAGAACATTGCAATATGAAGCAAATTGTCCGACAGAGAAACGTGCCTGTATATCCATCAAACAAGGGCATCGCTAGATGTTTGGAACAGGTGTTTTCATTTCCCGTGCATTGCTTTTGATTGAGTGTGTTAGCAAAACACGGCAGCATTGTAGTGGCGATGAGAGTCAGAATATAGATAATGATCCATACAGTCATATTAAAGTGAAGCAAATTGCTTTTGTAAACATTACCAATATTAAGCCCATTAAGTTGTTGCAGATATCATTTCTTAGTATGGAATGGCAGCGAAACAGCACCTGCCCTGCTGCGAGCCACCATTGCCTTTTCCAATGTGCATGTGCATTTGAACTCATTCTTGACTTGGACTCAAAATTTTTGGACTTGGACTTGATTTGGACTCGAACCACAGGAAGCAGGAATCCGTTTCGACAGCCTTGAACATGGCGCTGGAGGATGCTGATCTCCTAGAGCACTAAAGGGTCTTAAAATCTGGAACCTGCAGATGTGGCCCTGGAGTAGGTGCAGAAGGTCCTAAGCCTGGAACATGTAAAAAAAAAGGTACCTTTGAATGAAGCTTAACCTTGTTGCAGATGTCTGTGTGTCATCTGCCTCTCTGGACTAGAGACTCAGAACTTGGTCAATCAAATTTTTCTCTCTAGGCTGGAGATTCAGGAGGTGCTGCATCTGTTGTTGTCTCACTGGACAAAGACTCTAAATGAAGTTTGAATGTAGATTATCTCTTTCCTCACAGACTGGAGGCTCAGAACGTGGTTGTATCTGTTGCTGCATTGAAGCTGGAGACTTAGGACTTGGTATCTGTTATTGCCTCTTCCCTCACAGGCCTGAGGCTCGGAATGTTGGTGATCTGTTGCAGTCTCACCTTCACAAGCCGGAGACTCAGAATCTTTGTTGATCTGTTAGTGACTATGGGATGTATCAGAGACTCAGAACTTCCTCTGTTAGTGTCTATCCCTGACAGGACTCAGATTCAGAACTATTGTAGCTGTTATTTCCTCTTCCCTCACAGGATTCAGACTCAGTACAAGGAGTGTCTTTTGGGAAGGTATATTTCTCTCTTTTCGATGAGGAGGAGACTGCAATGTGGTGCTTCTCCATTTCCAGGCTGTGATTGGCTGTTTCTATCAGAGTCGGGGGACACCGTGTGGCCCACCCCTTCTTTCCTCCTGTGGAACTTATTTGTATATTATAAACACACATTCACAAATATATCACTAAAGGTTTACCAGTGGATTTCTCACCAAACCAAAAACTTTGTTCTGCCGTGTATGGTTTGATTAGTTCCCATGTGTGTCTAGTTTTCCCTCCTTATGTGTTCCGTGTCCCTGTTAATTTATTCCATGCACCTGTATTTCCCCAATTATCCTGTCTTTATAAACCAGGATGAACTGCCCCCTCTCCTCTCTCCGATGACTCCACGGTTTTCGTCCAGCCCTCCTTTGTCCTTGGTTTCCTTGTCCAGCCCTGAGGGGGCTTCTTCCAATTCTCCAGTGCCTGTTCCCCAGCTAAGCCCAGGATGGGCACCTGATCCCAAGTTAAGCTCAGGGATGGCCCCTGAGTCCGCTCCAGAACTCAGCCAGGAGACCATTGGACTGTCCATAATAGCGCTAGCATTTGTGTGGGTCTGGGCCTCTCACACATCGGCTCCAGCCCCAGAGCTCGCTCCAGTGCCCTGCTCCTAGAAGGTGTACTCCTGTGGCCACTCCTATGAAATGTACCCCCCCACACACACACCCATTCCTCCCTCCTCCAATGTTGTCGTCTTCCAGCCCCTCTGCTCACCCTCAGCCCACCATCATTCTTTGTGTGTTTTTTGCCCCTGTGACCCAGTTTCTGTCTCCTGTGTATGGCGTGCACAGTTCTCTTAGAGCACAGTTGTGTCTAGTTGTTCCTCCTGTATTCCGTGTCCCTGTTAATTTAGTTATTCCATGCACCTGTATTTCCCCAATCATCCTGTCTTTATAACCCTTGCCCTTTCAGTTCAGTTTTGTCGAGTCTACCAGTTACTTACGTGTGTCTTCCTCCATTGTCCCATGTTGGATATACCCTTTGTTGGATTAAAAATGTCTTATTTTGCTTAGCCTTGGCTCTATGTTCCTTCTGTGCAGCACATTGTGACTGGTCACTTCACATAAAATTTGGACCCCAAAGATCTAAATTAAGTGATAAAACGAAAGCATTATCCTATGCTAACTGTGGAAGAGGTAGTTTCAAGAATGCCTAATACAAATTACTTCACATTACTTGATGCAAATAAAGGATTATGGCTAATCAAGCTGGAACAAGAAAGTTTGAATTGACCACAAACTGTTGCAAAGCATTTTCAGAAAGTCATTACCATTATTAAGCTCTGGTGAGACTTCAGAGAATGCTTCTATATCTTCAGAGGTACAATCTCAATGTGATCTACAAACCTGGTAAAGAATTGTATATTGCTGATGCTCTGAGCCGTGCATTTTTGATAGAGGAGACAGGGGATCTGTTGGGAGAAAATTTTGAGATCAAATGGGTGGCATCACAACTTCCCATTTCTGAAAAAAAATTGAACTCTTCAGGAAAGCCACAGCAGATAATGCTGATATGCAAGCATTAAAGAATGCCATCAGAGATAGCTGGTTGAAAGAGAAATCATGTGTGTTGTGTGTTTACAGAGCTTGTGGGGAGGTGGCTTCTGCCATCCACGCTATGGCATTACTGCATGTCCATTAGGCCAAAGCCCTGAGAGACCTGTATGAGGGTGGCAACAACCTGGCGGTTCTATATAATCCGTGGGCTGCGACGGACCTCACACTTCAAGGGACGAAGGTGACCACTCAGTCTCGGTGTCATGCGATGCCCATGTTAGTGGTGGAGGAGAGCCATCTCTGGCTGTGTCTAGCTGACATGGAGGAACATGATAAGGTACAGTTCCTGAATACGCCGGTGTCACAGACTGGTCTCTTCGGTGATGACCTTTGCCCAGCAGTTCTCGGGGGCACAGAAGCAGTCTGAGGCAATCAAACACATCATGCTCCAGAGGAAACTTGCTGCTTCCACCCAGGCTGCAGCCCATTGGCCTGCTTGTCACCGTGGGCACCCCCCTGCATCTGACACCGCTCCCCCACAGCAGCAACAGCCTTCCACCAGCTGCATATCGATCACAAGTGCAGTATGGAGTACCTCAAGGCTCAGTACTAGGGCCACTACTCTTCACGCTTTATATGTTACCCTTGGGAGATATCATCAGGAAACATGGTGTTAGCTTTCACTGTTGATGCTGATGATACTCAGCTCTATATTTCTTCGCGGCATGGTGAAACACACCAATTTGTAAAACTAATGGAATGCATAGTCGATATAAAAAATTGGATGATGAGTAATTTCTTACTCCTAAATTCATAAAAAACAGAGGTGTTAATTATAGGACCTAAAAACCCTGCTTGTAATAACCTAGAACGCCGTCTAAGACTTGATGGTTGCTCTGTCAATTCTTCGCCATCATTTAGGAACCTAGGTGTGCTATTTGATCGCAATCTTTCCTTAGAAAGCCATGTTTCTGGCATTTGTAAAACTGCATTTTTCCATCTCAAAAATATATCTAAATTACGGCCTATGCTCTCAATGTCAAATGCAGAAATGTTAATCCATGCATTTATGACTTCAAGGTTAGATTATTGTAATACTTTATTGTGTGGTTGTTCTGCACGCTTAGTAAACAAGCTACAGCTAGTCCAAAATGCAGCAGCAAGAGTTCTTACTAGAACCAAGAAGTATGACCATATTAGCCCGGTCCTGTCATCGCTGCACTGGCTCCCTATCAAACATGGTATAGATTTTAAAATATTACTTATTACTTATAAAGCCCTGAATGGTTTAGCACCTCAGTATTTGAATGAGCTCCTTTTACATTATACTCCTCTACATCCGCTACGTTCTCAAAACTCAGGCAATTTGATAATACCTAGAATATCAAAATCAACTGCGGGCGGCAGGTCCTTTTCCTATTTGGTGCCTAAACTCTGGAATAACCTACCTAACATTGTTCGGGAGGCAGACACACTCTTGCAGTTTAAATCTAGATTAAAGACCCATCTCTTTAACCTGGCATACTGTAACAATTCATCACTAGACGGGGAATCCATTTTGCAGGCTCTATTGAATAGCTCGTGGTCGTACAGGCAGGGATCAGTACCAGCAAACACAATAGTAGAGATAACCAGAATCGTCATCAAACACAGGCAGAAGATCGGGGTAGCAGGCAATATTCAGAGTCCAATAAACAATCCAAGGTCAAGAGGCAGGCAGCAATGGTTCAAGAGACGGTAGGCAAACAGAACTGGTAAACAGGAAATCAAACACGGGAAATAACGCTTGGAAATGTCAGCCGGAACAAAACAAGACTTCGCGTTTGACTGAAGGAGTAGTGCAGCTTATATACCCGTGCCAATGAGCTGCACCTGTGTGATGATCAGAGTCCGAGGCACGGGGATGATGGGTAGTGTAGTGCGAATCAGTATAAGTGAGTGTGAGAGTCAATATTCAGGAGATGGAGCCCTCTGCTGGTCAGTAGCGGGAATCACGGGGTTCGTCTCCGTGACACATACACATAACATACTAATATGCTTTTAATATCCAAATCCGTTAAAGTATTTTTAGGCTGCATCAATTAGGTAAACCGGAACTGGGAACACTTCCCATAACAACTGATGTACTTGCTACATCATTAGAAGAATGGCATCTACGCTAATATTAGTCTGTTTCTCTCTTATTCCAAGGTCACTGCAGTCAGTCGGATCCAGTTTGTATGCAGACCAGATGGTGGATCAGCACCCAGAAAGGACCTCTACAACCCTTAAAGAAAGCAGGGACCAGGACAACTAGAGCCCCAGATACAGATCCCCTGTAAAGTCTCCGTCAGTCAGCCCCCTGGTGTGGTTGGCCCCTTCTCCACCATGACTCCTCCCGCTGTTGTCTCCTCTGTGGGCTGGTATCCTGGCTGGCCTCTGGATTTCCATCTGTCTCCTCCTGCTCCAGGCTCCTCCCTGGCTCCTCCCTCCATCTACTCCACCCTGGCACCATGGACTATGCTCTGTCTCCGTTGCCTGCCCTTTATCTGCCCCATGACAACCTATTGAACCATTACATTACATTACATTTATTAATTTAGGAGACGCTTTTATCCAAAGTGACTTACAGATGAAGACAGTGGAAGAAATCAAAAACAACAAAAAGAGCAATGATATTAAAGTGCTATAACAAGTCTCAGTTAGGTTAACACAGTGCATGTAGCAAGGGATTTTAAATAATAATAATAATAATAATAATAATAAATAAAAAGAAAACAGATAGAATAAAAAAAAGAATAGAGCAAGCTAGTTAGAGGTCTTTACACATACACACACACACACACACACACATATGCAATTGCATAATAAATGAAAAGAAAATAGAATACAAAAGATTAGAAAGGTGATTAGATAAAAAAAAAAATAGAATTAGAATAGAGACTGTTAAAGTTAGAGGGTCAAATAAAGATGGAAGAGATGTGTTTTAAGCCGATTCTTGAAGATGGCTAAGGACTCAGCTGCTCGGATTGAGTTGGGAAGGTCATTCCACCAGGAGGAACATTTAATTTAAAAGTCCGTAAAAGTGACTTTGTGCTTCTTTGGGATGAACAATCAAGCGACGTTCACTTGCTGAATGCAAGCTTCTAGAGGTCACATAAGTCTGAAGTAACAAATTTATGTAAATGGGTGCAGAACCAGTGGTAGTTTTGTAGGCAAACATCAATGCCTTGAATTTTTTTTTCGAGCAGCTATTGGTAAACAGAGGTGTGACGTGTAATTCTTTTGGCTCATTAAACATTAATCTTGCTGCAATTAATCTTGAACCCCCACCCTCCCTGGAATTTTTTGTTGGCACGAGGACGTGCCATTCCGGGAGGGGGTGAACTTTTATGATTATGATCTGTTCTGTGATTCCCTTTCTTCTGACTTGTTTGTTTCTGTGGTTTTTGATTCATTTGCTCATTAGTCATGATTAATTAACTTCCTCCACCTGTTTTTCACTTGTCAGCTGCCTTATTTAATAGTCTTCTTTCTGTTCAGTATTTGGTCAGATATTAGTTAATGTTTGATGTTACTATCTGTATCGTCTTGCCTGAGTTTTATGTGGATTACAACTTTAAAGACTTTTTATTGTGGATTATTCTTGTCTCCCTCTGTAAGACCATAGCACATATTATATTGTATCTTTTAATGTTGACACATTAATTTACAGGCAAGTCTTGTGAGAAAGAAAACCCCAGAACAATTTAAACAGGTTAAGCTTAAATAATTCTGTAGTTCAGTCATGTAAATTGTTTTATCCCAGTACTCAAGAATCAGCAATTAAAAAATAAAATATTGCCTCCCTTTTTTTCCTTTTGCCATAATATATGAAACGTAACACGTTACAAGAGGGTGGGTGTGTGTTTGGAATCAGGTTAAACTGGTCAAACGTGCTTGCTAGAGATTATAGTGAAGCTGTGCAGTTTACATATTTATATTTTCACCTGACTCACTGTACTGTAGTGATCACTCTCCTGTGTTTTAGTAAGTCATCTAAGACTCTGCCATTAGTAAGGGCTCACACGGGCATGATTTCTCTGTAAACTGAACTCTTCGAAATGGAAGTTGGTTAACAAACGGAAGAACAAATCATTTGTTTACAGATTCTTCTCACAGGTAACAGATCTCTGGACCTTGTTTCAGTTTTACCAGCCTGTTTGTAGTTCTGTTTCTCTTCAGATATACACTACCGCTTAAAAGTTTAAAAGACTTTAAATGTTTTTTTAAAGAAGCCTTTTCTGCTCTTCAACGCTGCAGTTTTTTTGTTAATCAAAAATACAGAAAAAAACAACAACAGTAATCTTGCAAAATCTTATAAATCCTTGCTATCAATTCTTAACAATTTAGCAAATCCTTGCTGAATAAAAGTTGTAAAAAAGAAAGAGTAAAAATATACTGACCTCATTCTTTTGAACAGTAGTGTATAATGTTAGAAAATATATATTTTTACAATAAATGCTCTTCTTTCTAACTTTTATTTATCAAAGAATCCTGAAAAAGTATCAGGTTCCAAATTTTTTTTTTTTTACAAAAATCAGCATATTAGAATAATTTCTGAAGATCATGTGGCACGGAATACTGGAGTAATGATGCTGAAAATACAGCTGCACATCAGAGGAATAAATTAAAATTTAATGTATATTAAAATAGAAAACAGTTATTTTACATCATAATAATATTTCACAGTATTATTTATTATTATTTATTATTTATATTATTTATATATTATTATTTTTACCCTGTATTTTTAATCAAATAAATGCTGCCTTGAAGAGCATAAGAAACTCCTGTAAGAAAAAAATAAAATAAATAAAAAATAAAAGCTTTATTCTCCCAAACTTTTGTCCAGTAGTGCATGTCAAAGTGAACTTTACATTTTAAATTAAAGTAATACATATCTTAATTGGTTAAGCTGGACTACACCCTCATAGATCAGCCTATAATGTTGTCCAAAGCTCTGATCTGACAGAATATGTTTTTAATTTTTAATATTTTAATATTTTTAATTTAGAAAACAGCAGTGCTGCAGGGTATTTTTTTTTATTACAAATAATTTCACTTAGTGGACATCTTTGAAATGCCTCTCAGACATCCAACTGCAGCTCTAATCTCTTTGAATGGGGAAAGTTCAAAACTGTAGACTTATTAAATGTAATATTTAAAATCACCAATTAAATCTGAGAACTGTTGCATTAATGTTGTTTCTTCTGCTCAAATAGCATCAGAAAAAGCATATTTGCTTGTCTCTGAATGCAGACTGTTTCTATGGGGGAACTGTGACGTCACGCTGTAGGAGGATCAGCGGTTAGCGTCACACTTTTACAAAGGCTTTTGGGTTATCGCAAAAAAGTTCTGTGTTCAGCCATAGTTCATGACACTGACATGTTTTGTCCATCAAGATAACCTTCACAAAGAAATATAACTTTGGAGAATTTTGAAGCCTAAATAAAGGCTCCAGAACTAAAGCTAAACTAGGGTCGCTCGCCTTCAGCGTCCCCAGCTCCACACAACTTTATCAAACTTACTTTAACATGTTCAGTGAAAAGGATTTACTCTGTTTGTGAATTTTAATCCACGCTACATGAACCTTTTCTTATAATCTCTAATAAATATAAAACTAGAGCCAAACTAAAACTGAAATGAGACATGAATAAATGAAAAAGTCCTAACTAAAGGACATGTGAAAGCATGTATTTTCGAAAAAGGTGCATTAAAGGTCAATAAATCCTCGATTAATATGAATATTTTAATTAAAAATGTGTCTCCATGTTCTATTCAATAAGATTCTAGTGCATTTAATCTATTAAATAACAGCAGAGTGAGTGAGGTTTTGGATATTGTAAAAAAAACCTTTGACTTTGGGACCAGAAATGCTGAAATGCTAACTCACTTCTGGGTTTTTTCCTACAAAGTGACATCATAGTTCCACAACTCTATTGCAAACGGGTTTTCTGATGGCAGCCGCAGTAATGCAATGACTTCTCTGGATAGCAATCGGCTCCTTTACTCAGAAGGCAAGGCTCCTTCGATAGAGCGGCCATATTAAGCCTTGCATTTTCCCCCATTCAAAACAAGAGTGACAGGTCTTGGGTATTCTGTATTCTTTTGAAAAAGCACAGTGCGCCTCACGTCATCAAACTTGAAAATCTTGTTCTGTCTCATCATGTCCTAAGGGCTTTTTTTTAAGGTTAATAATAACATTGATATGAACAATTAAACTAATATTTTGTTAATAATAGAATACAGCAAAACATTTGGCTATATGCATTTTTCCTGTGTAGTTTAAGATGAAAATGTGTAATAGTTAATGTTGACAATGAGTGCAGAGAGAGTATGAGCACATCGGTCTAATAAGTTTTTTTAACTCTTTCTTCCTCTGCTTTCAGGAAGAAACCATTTAAAACATTTCATTCAAACAGCACACATATAACAAGATGATTAACAAAAGAACTCTTCACCGAGTCGCTGTGTTTGTCAGCATCGCCAGCACTATCTGTATACTTCTCTTCTGCCAAACATCTACCAGGAGTTTTCTCACAGATTCATGTGTCTGTAACTGTGCAATGGATTCGGAGGATCTTTTGTGGTTTTCTCAAAGATATAAACCCTCTGCCAACGTGACACTTAACACCAAGAACAGCCGACTGGACTGGTAAACCTATTGGTGGTGGAGGGTAAGCACAAGGCTCTTCAGTCTGTGTAACTGTGTGGAACAGTAATTGTGCTGTTTATTCATCATTTACAATTACACTGACACATTCATAGAGTGCATTTGAGCTACATATTTTTCAAATATAAGTGTTCACTCAGAACTGAACCCATGACCTAGGTATTGCTAGCATCTAAACTACAGGAACACTTTCTTTCTTTTTTTTTGCATTCAATTGGCAGGAATCAGGCAAGTCAATGTTCTTGTGATATCATATGTCACAAAATGATAATGTGATGCTGTTAATATAGTAATAGATCAAATATTGTGTAAGAGTTTTTGTGTTCTCAATGGCATGCAGGTTCAAGTCTGGCCCACTACTTTCCTATTTGATTATCCTGTATAATATTAGGGCAAAAAGCCCATGTAAAGAGAAGTTTCACGATTCAGTACTCTTAAAAACTTCCATTGATTAGTTTCCCTGTTCAAGAGGAGATGAAAAAGCTTCATGAATCTAAATGTGTCCGTTGCTTGTTGAAAATAAATCCAGTTTCAGTCTAAATGCTGGAAACACCACTTGGTTCTCTGAGCAGGAAACTGAAGGTGTGTGACGTCACACAGTTAAAAACACACTGCGTTCCCAACAGCACAGAATATGGCAGAACAATATCAACTTCTGAATAAAAGAGCCGATCGCCTGTTAGTGAAGACATCATCTCAGTCCAGCTGCTCTTAGAAGCTCTGCTTACATAGAAACACTTGGTGTCCAGATGGACCTGCTCGGATCGCACATGCTCATACACTGTTTATCATGAAATATACAAGAAACCACATTGAGGTTGTCATGATTGTATTGCTGATCTGATATGTGTTACCTGATTGTGAGTTTGGCAAGTGCTTGGGTTTTCAAGATTTAGCTTTTGGTCTTGGTCTTTCATAAAAAATTTTTTAAATAAAACTTTGCTTGCTCTGTTTGGTACTATGGAAGATGTAATGTTACATCACTGTATATATATGACATATGAGTCTCCTTTTTATGCAGATTTTGTGAAATGTATTACAGCACGAACAATAATCAATTTTACGTGTAACTCCCAATTTTGTCACATTGTTTTAAAATGTTTAACAGAGTCTACAAAACGAATCAACTGTAGCCAACTACAACAAAGTGGTGGAGGTGTTGTTATCCCTCTTCCCAGATAAAGAGCACTACTCCGACAGCAGTCCCAGCCGCTGCAGGACCTGTGCTGTGGTGGGCAACTCGGGCAACCTCAACGGATCCCATTATGGGCCGCTCATAGACTCACAAGACTTTGTTATAAGGTACTACGTGCGTCCACTGTCACAGAAAACAGCCAATGCTAATTTGGATAACACTGTGGGATAGATTTGACATTTGCATTGCTAACATAAACACTGCTTGTTATCTCAAAATAAAACAACAGCGATTTTTGTATTTGAATTTTATCTGTCTGTTTTCTTTTTATTTATTATACAATCAACAAAAGAGGCCTCTTACACTAGCTTGCTCTATTATTTTTCTATTCTGTTTTTTATTATATTATATAAAATCAACTTACTTTGTGTATTGCATTAAGCTAATTGAGACTTTATAGCACTTATATACGATTGCTCTTTTGTTGAGTTTGATTGCTTCCATTGTCCTCTGTATGTCGCTTTGGATAAAAGGGTCTGCTAAATGACTAAATATAATGTGAATGTAAATGTATTAAATACTCTTATCATTTAGCCAAACTTTGTTCATCTGTGTTACCTGTGTGTTGTTATCTCAGGATGAATGAGGGCCCAACAGATGGTTTTGAGCAGGACGTGGGCTCTAAGACCACTCACCGTGTCATCTACCCCGAGAGCGCTGTGGACATGGACGAGACGACTCACCTCATTCTGTTACCCTTTAAGATTCTGGATCTGCAGTGGCTCATCAGCATCTTCACCACCAGACACATTGATCTGTGAGACCTGTTCCTCATGTTTCTCAGCTTTACATTAACAGCTTCTGCGGCTTGATGTTGTTGGCTTTCTACTGTACTGTTTCCTTTAGTAATTATTTTGTACTGTCTGTTGAAATGTTTTTATTGTGCAGCACATTGGTCAACCCATGGTTGAGTTTAAAAGTGCTATTTAAATAAATTTGACATTGACAACAATGGTCATATTTGGAAAGAAATACCAGTCTTATAACTTAAACCCCTGTTGTTATCTAAACTGTTTTGGTGAGCTTAAAGGAATAGTTCAACCAAAAATGAAAATTCTATATATATTTTTTTTTCTTAAAACCCATATCATTCAACACACATAACTTTTTATGTATTTATTTGTGAAGGCTGTGATTTGAGAAGAATATTATGGCCACTCGTTTATATAAAGAAAATAAGAACTGGTGCTGTCAAGCTCCAAAATACCATATGAGAAACCTACCTTTTCAGTCTTCTAGTGTGTTGCTCTGATCTTTGCAAAAATTGAAGCAGATCAACTTCAAATCTTAACAGTAAAAATTTAAGTTTAAGTTGATTAGTCAAACCATTCTCAAATATCTTGCAAACAATTTCAATGAAGAGCACTTCAAAATGTAGCCCTAACTCTGAAACGCTTTAATGTATTTAAACCAAACTGTGTGTGTCATCAAACATTGTTTACATCTATAACACACACACACACACACACACACACACACACACACACATATATATATATATATTTCTTATTTTATGTTGGATTTAATTTAACTTTTTTTTTTTTTTTTTACATTTACTCTCAGGACGTACATGTATGTGAAACCATCAATTAAAGCAGACAGGAATAAGGTAGGCATAACTGACATTCTCCATCCGTGATCTTCTGCCCCCAGTGTTTCTGTTTAAACTTCCTGTGTTTAGTTCCTGTTTCCTCTTCTGCCTTGTTTGTTGTCATAGTGATATATTGGCTCCACCCCTTGTTAACTCTTGTTTTTATACCCCTGCGTTTGCCCTGTTCGGTGTTGGTCTTTGTTTCCTGGTGTATCCTAATGTCCCGGGTTAGTTCTTCATTTATGCTCTTATTAAATTCTGGTCATTAGAATAAAATCTGGTTGTGAGTAAAAGGAGCTTTGTTGGACAAGCAGCCAACCTACATCCCATAGATAGTTTGTGTTACATGCACAAATAAAAGCATATCTGTGTGTGTGGAATTTTATAAATACATTTGTACATTAAACTGTGGCATTTAATGTCAGTGTGAGTATTAAAGGGGGGGGGTGAAATGCTATTTCATGCATACTGAGTTTTTTACACTGTTAAAGAGTTGGATTCCCATGCTAAACATGGACAAAGTTTCAAAAATTAAGTTGTACGTTTGAAGGAGTATTTCTGTTCCAAAAATACCTCTTCCGGTTTGTCACAAGTTTGGGAAAGTTTTTTCGAGTATGGCTCTGTGTGACGTTAGATGGAGTGGAATTTCCTTATATGGGTCCTGAGGCACTTCTGCCGGAAGAGTGCAGACTTCACTGATCAGAGCGAGAGCGTCACCAAATGTCACAAAAGAAGTGTGTTTTTGGTTGCCAGGGCAAGACAACCCTGCACAGATTACCAAAAGAGAAACAGCATTAAGGGACCAGTGGATGGAGTTTATTTTTACAGAGCATCAACGGAGTTGTGCAAGTGTTTGTGTTTGTTCCCTGCATTTCGAAGATGCTTGTTTTACAAACAAGGCCCAGTTGGACGCCGGATTTGCGTATCGTTTATTTCTTAAGGATAATGCAGTCCCAACGAAAAAGGGTCACGATCGTGTGTTGGAACCGCAGGCGGTGAGTAAAACTGCTTCAAATATCTCTGTGTTGTTAACTTAGCTATCAGCGCGTAAGCACATCAAGTAAACCTCGTTAGTGCTGTGCAGGTAAACTTCACTCCCCGATCTCAAGAGATGCACTAGCAACAGACGCTAGTGGCTGTAGCCATTTAACCTCCTTGTTAGAGGAGACCTGGGTTCGAGCCCCGCTCGAAATCTGGATCTGATTCTGGATCATAAATATACGCTGAATCTGACTGTAAGCCATGGTTTGTTTTGGTTGATTTTGACCTCACGGTAATGTCACAGCTTCCAAACGCTCTCAACACAAAAGCCTACTGGCGCTCATGATTCTTTAGCTCCGCCCACACGTCACGCCTCTAGCGGCTTGTGTTTTTCCGAAAAAAATTGTCTCAGACTATTTTTCTCTTATAAATATAATAAAACTTAAGGCTTTTTGGAGATATGAAGGATGCAGTACTAATCTATAGGTACTCAAGATTAACAGGAGATGAGCAATTTTATTGAAAATGAGCATTTCATCCCCCCTTTAATATTGAGTTTCCTAAAATAATTTGTATTCTTCACATTACTTGTATGCAGTGGTGTAGTTGTCCCTGGAGATGTGGGTATACTCTTAATTTATGTCCACAATTGTATTATAGCATTCCAGCAAAGGATGAACACCGTGTGTTATAAACAGTGTTATAAAAAACCCAAAATGAGTAGTATGTCCACACTGGCACTTAACTTCTGCTGCCTGACTTCACAGAGTGAGGATCATTATGAAAATAATATTAGCCACAGAAGAGGTGCAGATTTTGCAATCAATACTGACCTACAGACTATAGGAAGAGACAACTACATAAAGTAATGATGAATTTTGAGTAAACTATTCCTTATTCCTCCATCCATCAACATTATTTTCTCACCTTGTAAGTAGTAGTAGATTCTTTGCCGGGGCATTTTTGCAAATATTACTGTTCCTACACGACTAATGCATGATTATAAGATATATTCAAAGTAATGCAAACATGGTGTTTGAGCTAGAAATTAGTTTATTTTTAACATACATTAAAATATCATCATAATTCAATGTAAAAAAAAAAAAACTAACAATATTTGGTTTAAAATATCATCAACATTCAAAGAATTCAACAATATATTTAAAACAATATGCTAAAAACAACATTTAGCTTAATATAATGAACAAAAGTATATACATTTTACAACATATTCATGAAAAGCACAGTGATGTATACTCTTATACCCAATGCATGGTTTCTTAATAAGAGTTCATATTTTGGTTCAAGGGACTTAACTTAAGGTAGCTGAAATACTATGAAATAACTGAATCTGAACACAAGATTTACTGTCAGTGTAGGTTTTACCCATGTACTACAGTATATTGATGTATATATGTTTATCATCAAGTTTGATATGTTTGAGACCAGTAGTAGCATAAGGCTAAAGTTTCTCTCACACTCTGCTGTGCTGACAGGGAATGTTTTCATACAGTAAATAAGTGGTTTTAGGCTATTGGGCACACTGCTGGGCTCTTCCAGTAGGTCCCACATCCCATTTAGTGCTTGGTCTGTGCACAAATTAAATCGCTTGCACAGCCGCTTCACTTGTTCTTCATCATGGTGGATGCTGGGGTTTGAATGGCCATTTACTCTGATCAAGGATACTTAGGTACTTGATAGTTTCATCTTTGAAAGACAAGCATTGATAAACATTGGCTTTGTATGAACTGTCATGAACTGATAGGCTTGAGCTTTGTATTTCTTTTCAAAGCTATAGATCACCATATTTCTCAACTGGACTCTCTCTAAATGAATGTATCACTCTGTTTACACAGAGTTACAGAACGAGCCTAAAGCTATTGTGGCAGGACACTTAAGTTCATGGGGTGTATCAGAGTTTACAAAGAAATTCAGGACTTTGAACACGGTCCAATAAACCTCTGTTCATTTGATTCTCTTTGTTGGACATCCTCTCATCAGAACAAGCATTCTTAAAGTGCAGCACAAAAGCTCCCAGTGATGGTGAAACAGCACGAACAGTCAGAAAGTTACTGGCCACCCAGCGTACATCCAAGACTAGCGTACAACTGTGAAGAAGTGAGACCCTACCTCAGCTGCTGCCTCTTTGAGTTCATGCTCATTTTTGTTTGACATACTATACAGAGAATGTAGCTTGTGCATAAATGCTTTAAAGTGATTTTCAGAGTTTATCAACTGCATCTGACACAGCTAGTTCAAGTCTATTGTTCATACATTGTCATGCAAAAAGCTTTGGGAATTTCAAGGTCAACCTGGTTGCTACTCCTGACTTTTTTCCTAACATGATGCTGGTGCCATCAGTCACAAATGCTACCCAGTTTTCAAGAAGCCATTCTTCTATAAAGCCAGCATTCATTAAACAATTGAGTAAACCCTCTGCTATGATATCTGCTCTCTGATTTTCCAGTTCAGCAAGCTCAAGGAATATGAATTCAGGGCTTTCTTCTTGAATTATGCTTTAATTGAAACTATTATGACAGCTTTGTGACTTAAAGAAGAGGCCGCGTCAATTATGATAGCTAACTTACTCGATGACGCCATGATGCTATTGATGATTTCGCTCTGCATCTCATTGGCAGCATGTATCGAGCCCATTTTTATACCATTTATTCTTGCAGCTCAATGTGGCTCTCAGGGTCAGAAAAGGGTCTGTTTTTGGGGGGCCAAATGATAGGATGTTCGAAACACAGCTTCTGTTTCTTTCATGTAGGACTCAGTCATAGCCGCCGCTGCATTCCAATGACTGCTTCTTTCTGTTGTTCTGCCATCTTCACAGCTTGAGTGTTTCCCATGAGAGTTTACACTCTACAGACTACACACCTTTGAAGCATAAAAAAACAATGTAACTGTCACGGTTCATGAATGCACTGTTTCCTGCTCGTCTCAGGTTACGTCATGTTGATTGTTTCATGTCAAGTCAAGTCACCTTTATTTATATAGCGCTTTAAACAAAATACATTGCGTCAAAGCAACTGAACAACATTCATTAGGAAAACAGTGAGTCAATAATGCAAAATTAGTTCATCATTGAATTCAGGGGTGGTGTTGGCGCAGTGGATAAGACACATGCCATTAGTGTGAGAGACCCGGGTTCGAATCCACTGTGAGACACCAATGTGTCCCTGAGCAAGACACTTAACCCCTAGTTGCTCCAGAGGCGTGCGACCTCTGACATAATTAGTAAATGTAAGTCGCTTGTAATGTAATGTAATGTAAATGAATTTAGAGATGTCATCTCTGTTCAGTTAAATAATGTCTGTGCATTTATTTGCAATCAAGTCAACGATATCGCTGTAGATGAAGTGACCTTAATCATTTGCAATCAAGTAAACAATATCGCTGTAGATGAAGTGACTCCAACTAAGCAAGCCAGAGACAACAGCGGCAAGGAACCGAAACTCCATCGGTGACAGAATGGAGAAAAAAACCTTGGGAGAAACCAGGTTCATTTGGGGGGCCAGTTCTCCTCTGACCAGACGAAACCAGTAGTTCAATTCCAGGCTGCAGCAAAGTCAGATTGTGCAGAAGAATCATCTGTTTCCTGTGGTCTTGTCCTGGTGCTCCTCTGAGACAAGGTCTTTACAGGGGATCTGTATCTGGGGCTCTAGTTGTCCTGGTCTCCGCTGTCTTTCAGGGCTGTAGAGGTCCTTTCTCTTTTGATATGGAAAAATGCAGTTTTACAAATACTAGAAACATGGCTTTCTAAGGAAAGATTGCGATCAAATAGCACACCTAGGTTCCTAACTGATGACGAAGAATTGACAGAGCAACCATCAAGACTTAGACAGGGTTCTAGGTTATTACAAGCAGAGTTTTTAGGTCCTATAATTAACACCTCTGTTTTTTTTCTGAATTTAACAGTAAGAAATTACTCGTCATCCAGTATATTGACTATGCATTCCACTAGTTTTTCAAATTGGTGTGTTTCACCGGGCTGCGAGGAAATATAGAGCTGAGTATCATCAGCATTACAGTGAAAGCTAACACCATGTTTCCTGATGATATCTCCCAAGGGTAACATATAAAGCGTGAAGAGTAGCTGCCCTAGTACTGATTGTCACAGTCTTCTGTCTTTCTGTCTTTGTCTTTCTGTGAGCACATGGCTTGTGTTGTGTTTATTTGATGCCATGTGCTCTCTCCTTTCCTTTTCTGACCCCGCCCACCTTGTCACCTCATTACTGTTTAGTTGCTCCACCTGTGTTTCTCCCTTGCTCCCTGACTCATTACCTTATTCACTCTGTACACCTGTTGCATCCACTCACTCTGTACACCTGTGCACATTATCACTCACACAGCTGTTCCCTATTTGTTCACGAGTATATAGTTTCGTCTCACCCACCACTCTGCCTGGCTATATTGTAATGTCTATGTACCTGTGTTTCTCGTGCTCGTTTTCCTGCTTTTCCCTGTGATTCGTTTTGGTTTTGTTTTTGCCGTGTTGGCCTTTTAGTTCTCGTTTGTTCTTGTTAAAATAAAGTGTCTCTTCCCTGCACTTGGACCCAGATCTTGTTCTTTCCACGGCGCCATCTCTACCGCGCTGTGACAGAATATAGCCAGCAATTATGGGTCCAGCAGGGAGATTCCTCGACATCTGCCAAGGAGAGCGAAGCATCGAGGATTATGTTTGGGAGTTCGTGGGGGCGGCTCGGCTGTCAGCGACAGAGAGGACCTGTCTAATGGTTTTCTTCTGGGGAGGACTAGCCGAGCCCTTCAAGTCCCTTATGCCATTCTGGCACCCCGACGAGACGCTGGAGGATTACATCAACCTGGCTCTGCAGTTGAGCGGCTCAGCTGTTAGGGTGGAGTTAGTTGAAGAGCCAGCTCAAGGTTCTCCTGAGGCGACAGTCCAGGAGTCAGCAGAGCCCTCGTCGGCTGCACCCAGTGCCTCACACCTGTTCCTGGAGTGTCACGGGCTGATGCGCTGCTTGCGGGATTCACAGTGGATGTCGGTGCGAGCAGCGTGGTCGGCTCGCAGGACTCACAAGGTGGTGGAGCCTGCTGATGTTCCCTCTGAGGCAGTGGGGCTGACTGCTAGCTTTCACAAAGCCGCAGATTCCACTCAGGATTGCCCCAAGGCAGCAGTGTCCGCTCAGGATTGCCCCGAGGCAGCGGCGTCTGCCCACGATGCCACCGAGGCGGCGGCGTCCGCTCACGATGTCCCCGAGGCGGCGGCGTCCGCTCACGATGTCCCCGAGGCGGCGGCGTCCGCTCACGATGTCCCCGAGGCGGCGGCGTCCGCTCACGATGTCCCTGAGGTGGCGGCATCCGCTCACGATGTCCCCGAGGCGGCGGCGTCCGCTCACGATTCCCCCAAGGCGGCGGTGACCGCTCCGGACCCTCCAGAGTCGAGTCAGGTTCCAGTGGACTCTCCAGAGTCAAGTCAGGTTTTAGCGAACTCTCCAGAGTCGAGTCAGGTTCTTGGTGGCCCCCCAGAGTCGAGTCAGGTCCCAGTGAACTCTCCAGAGTCGAGTCAGGTGTTTGTGAACCCTCCAGAGTCAGGACTAGTCAGCGATTACCTTTCAGACTCAGGGCTAGTTACCGCTGACCTTCCAGAGTCAGGGCTAGTCACTGATGACCTTCCTGAGCCAGGGCTAGGTGCCATGGATTTTCCAGAGACAAGGCTAGTCAACGTTGATCTTCAAGGATAGAGTCAAGTCACTGGTGATCTTCAAGGACTGAGTCAAGTCACTGGTGATCTTCAAGGACTGAGTCAAGTCACCGGTGATCTTCATGAACAAAGGCAAGTCACCACTGATCTTCATGAACAAAGGCAAGTCACCACTGATCTTCATGAGCAAATACAAGTCACCAATGATCTTCATGTACAAATACAAGTCACCAATGATCTTCATGTACAAATGCAATTCACCAACAATCTTCATGAAGAATTTCGGGTCAGCACCGATCTTCTTGAGTCCAGTATGTACACCATGGGATTGCCAGATTGTTGTCCTCCCGTTGGTCGGACCACACGATTGTGGTGGTCTTCTGCTCCGCCCTGGGGGGCTTCCATCCTGACCACACGGTTGTGGTGGTCTTCTGCTCCGCCCTGGGGGGCTTCCACCCTGACCACACAGTTGTGGTGGTCTTCTGCTCCGCCCTGGGGGGCGTCTGTCCCGACCACACGGTTATGGTGGTCTTCTGCTCCGCCCTGGGGGGCTTCCGCCCTGACCACACGGATGTGGTGGTCTTCTGCTCCGCCCTGGGAGGCTTCCGTCCCGACCACACAGATGTGGTGGTCTTCTGCTTCGCCCTGGAGGGCGTACGCCCTGACCACATGGTTGTGGTGGTCTTCTTCTCTGCCCTGGGGGGCTTCCGCCCTGACTACACGGTTGTGGTGGTGTTCTGCTCCGCCCTGGGGGGCATCCGTCCCGACCACACGGTTGTGGTGGTGTTCTGCTCCGCCCTGGGGGGCGTCCGTCCCGACCACACGGTTGTGGTGGTTTTCTGCTCCGCCCTGGGGGGCGTCCGTCCCGACCACACGGTTATGGTGGTTTTCTGCTCCGCCCTGGGGGGCGTCCGTCCCGACCACACAGTTGTGGTGGTCTTCTGCTCCGCCCTGGGGGGCGTCCGTCCCGACCACACAATTATGGTGGTCTTCTGCTCCGCCCTCGTGGGGCGTCACGTGATGTCCTTCTTGGACTTGTGTATTTGTGTTTATTTTTTGTTTTTCTGCGGTCTGTGTCTTTCTTTCTGTTTCCTCCTATGGACCTGGCCCTCCGTCCCTTCCCCTGATCCTCTGCCGGTCCACCTCCCTCCTGGGTTTCTTGTCTCTGTTTCCCCATTTTATCTGGTCATCTTGTCTCTGTTTCCCCATTCTACCTGGTACTCTTGTCTCTGTTTTTCCATTTTATCTGGCCCTCCATCCCTCCCCCTGATCCACCTCCGTTCCGCCTCCCTCCGTGATTTATTATTTTGGAGTGTCTGGAATCCACTCCTTAAGGGAGGGGTTCTGTCACAGTCTTCTGTCTTTCTGTCTTTGTCTTTCTGTGAGCACATGGCTTGTGTTGTGTTTATTTGGTGCCATGTCCTCTCTCCTTTCCTTTTCTGACCCCGCCCACCTTGTCACCTCATTACTGTTTAGTTGCTCCACCTGTGTTTCTCCCTTGCTCCCTGACTCATTACCTTATTCACTCTGTACACCTGTTGCATCCACTCACTCTGTACACCTGTGCACATTATCACTCACACAGCTGTTCCCTATTTGTTCACGAGTATATAGTTTCGTCTCACCCACCACTCTGCCTGGCTATATTGTAATGTCTATGTACCTGTGTTTCTCGTGCTCATTTTCCTGCTTGTCCCTGTGATTTGTTTTGGTTTTGTTTTTGCCGTGTTGGCCTTTTAGTTCTCGTTTGTTCTTGTTAAAATAAAGTGTCTCTTCCCTGCACTTGGACCCAGATCTTGTTCTTTCCACAGCGCCATCTCTACCGCGCCGTGACACTGATCACAAGTTGATGTCCATATGGTACTTATGTACGATAAAAATCAAGTAGTTAGTTAATGTCATGTAATCAAACAGATGGTGAACACTATTAACAGCAATGACTATATGTTGCTATCAACCTTATAGAAAGATTTGGTAGTTTTGGATGTTGTCTGAGGGTTGGCCTCATCTGAGGGGTTTGCATAATCTCTTATCAGGTGTTTGTTTATCTTGGGAAGGGCTGGATCCACACTGATGCTTGTCTAATTCCTCGTTACCATGGTTTGCCAATCCTGTGGCAGAAACAGAAAAGAAAATAGAGTAAAATTAGCTTAGCTGCTGTTCCATCTAAGCAAAAAATGTGTTAAACCCAAACAAAAGAATGTTAATGTGAATATGGGGACATCACATGTAAAGGTTTGAACTTTGAAGGTTTTTTTTTTATTTTATTTTTTTAAATTGCGATAGTTTGCAATAGTTATTTGCTCTTTTCAGAGTTGTCAATTGCTGCGGCCGTTTCTCTGAAATAGACTGTTCTGCCTTTCCTCATAGGTGGTGAGAACTAAACGAGGATTTAAATGAGGATCGGCCTTTTCGTTGCTCCTGACTTCTCAGTTTTCACTTTGGCCCATCTGAGTGGCCACTAGGGAAATTCTCTTTTAACAAATGCCTTATAATCGATCTGTCAGCCCCGCATAAACACTTTGGTTCCTCTTAATGAATTTTATCTTAAATAGAAGGACATTGATCATGTGATCAATATGATAAAATTGTGGATCATGGCATTTGGCTCGCTAAAGTTGACACCACTTCAACTTTTTAAAGCGATGCCTATTCATCCAGCACTCATTCGGGGTATGCTGGTACAGGAAATTCAGTGTTCGCTGTACACTTAACTTTCGTATGCAAAGCAGCCCCAAGATTTTTTACACATTATCAGAAACGGTCTGTTTAATTTGCCGAACAATTACACAATTCCACACCTCTTTCACGCTCTTGATGTCTGTCTAATCAACCTGCCTCTTGACGCCATCCCAGCTGCAAAAATATCCTAACAGATCAACACGATTTTCCTTCAGATGCAGTGAGTCTGCTCCAGAGCCCGTTCCAGTCCATGAATCGGTCCATGAACTTGCACCAAAGTCCACTCAAGCCCCAGAGCTCAGTGCTATATAGGCGCCAGCCTGTGAGCTCCCTGGCTGTCCCGTTTCTACTACTGAAGTCATCTGTGAGCATCCAGCCTGTCCTGTTTTGAATATTACAAAATAAATTGATTGTCTTTTATGATTCTTTGCTGAATTTCTTTGAAGAGAAAGGTGTTGTTCTGGACCACAATGTCAACAATGACATATTCTTGTTCATTTAGTCTTGTTTATCTACCCAAAAATTCAATTCTAAAAACCAATTTGAACAGTTAGGAACATTTACACTAGAGAATTAAACTATAATTAAATAAGGCTCTAGAATATACTCATAGAACCAGAATGGTGTAGTTACTTACTGCTGTTCTCTCTGAAATGTGCAGATAATTGAAGCCACAGTGGATCGGTTTAAGTTTGGCTGAACAATCTTGCCAGCTTCTCCCAAGAAGAGACCATGATTTATAACATGGTCAATCGGGGTGGCTCTGTTTGAGCCTTCCTCTTTCCTCCCTCCACTTCTGCCCTGTAGACCCCCTTACTCTTTGTTCATGTCTTCATACATTGTGATTTCCACCATTTATTCTGATAATTTCAAAATATTACTGTTATTGTGTCATGAAGTGTAGTTTTAAAAGTATTTCAGGTGAGAATGCAGTTTTTTTAAACTCAAATATGCAGTTTATTTATAAAGACAGCGCCTATTTAAAAATGTGTTTCGGTGATTTCGGAGACGATCAGCTCCAAGCGATCAGCAGGAGCTCAGTGCTCATGTTACGAACGAGAGCAGTCTCGACTCGGCTAGGCCTTCTGAAATTTGCCACTGGCTCTGATGTCTCTTTAGTGGTTAAACATAAAATATAATTAGTTTTGGATAAATCTAACAGGTAATCTTTTGTCTTTATTCAATTAATCTGTCTCTTCCAAGCAAGATCATTTTTATTCCTGTTTCTGTAAAAGAATGAATAAGTATCATACAGCTCTGGGTATCCACATGCAGCGACGATGACTTTGATCTCCATTCTTGTTTCGGATTTTCCCTCCGCTCGCTACATCGAAATCATGTCACTACTAGAGCAAGCTCCTGATTGGTTAATGCAGCACGACAACTCAACTCGAGCGATTCACACTAATCAGGCGTTCCACGTGTCAAAGTGCCAGAAAGCGCGTCTTCCATGGAAATCTCGTCTATCACACTGCCTGTAAACCCTGTTCACACCGCCATCGACTTTTTCGATGTGTGTCGCTATACTCGTGCTGTGAAGATGCTTGTGGGCATTTCTACTGCTTGCTCTAATGTTAATGTGTGTGTGGTTGCAGTCAAATCATATAAAACAGTGAAATCGCTCAGGAAATCTGTCCTGTCTTGCGTGCACTCGAGACAGTGTTGCCAGACGTATGATAATTATCGTATTTGTACGATTAAAAAAATCCCGTAATGTACGATAATTTCAGAATTTTATGGAAATTTAAATGATGGTAGTTGCAGTAATAGGGCTTCTTTACTCATACAAGAAATCGGCTCATTACAGACACTCTAAATGTGTTCGTGTGCACCTCAGGGTGTGTTAAGTGCCCTGCTTTAAAGCCAACAAGCACTAGTTGCGGTCCATGACAGCAAGAACCCCTTCAACATCTGGCAACATGCAGGGTTCCAATGACAGCGGCTCAGATGTGGAGTTAACTGCACCACACAGCAACAACTAAATTCCTTCTTTACAAGACACGACAAAGCAAGTGTTAAAAATAATTTTAATATGTTTTAATATGCGCCGCGATGCAGACAGTCACTGAAAATAATGGGATAGTATTTTGTCTCACTGCTTCCGTCCAACAATACGCCTTGTTATCTATTGTGGTAATTTGCAGGTCGTGTCAAAATGTTGTTGGTTTAGAATAGATAAATAACTCTTTTGACTCGTTTTCTTCCAAATATGATAATTTTGAACTTCTGGTACGAAACTTGGACATTTCCAATCTGGCAACACTGACTCGAGACGGTGACGTGTGAGCGCCGTAGACAGATTCTTTACTCCTATTGGTTGCTGCTCGCGAAATTTGCTGATTATTTGCATAAAGTTGAAGAATTCTCAATTTTTGTCGCTTGACTCGCATTGCTTGAAACGCCCACATTCCTTCGCCAACGGTCACTGTTGCTCATGTCGCCCAGAAGTCGCCAGCTGATTATGTCGCTGTGTGTCACTGGTAGTGTGAACAGGGCTTCATTCACAGGATGTCTATTTGCATTGACTTAACATATAAATCACTGGTGCTTAACGCTTCATTCGCTTCTGGTGTGGACGTACCATATAGCCTGAATTGTCACGCCCCAAGATGACGTCTCTGTACTCTCTGTCTGCCTAGATGCAATCGCAGAGGTTGTACATGAACTTCCTATCACCTGAAATATCTTGCTGGTCCAGTTATTTCAGTCTTTGTTGTCTAGTCTATGCTTCTGTAACGTATTTCTTGTTCTTATCCCTGTGTTAGTTCTTCATTTGTACTCTCAATAAATCCTACTGCAAGTGGATCCTCCACCTTGTTCTTGTGTTCTTCAATAAATTTCTTCAATTAATAAATAAATAAATGCACCGCAGTCAATAAAACAATTTGACCATGTCTCTCAATTACATCTGGCCAGAGAATTGAATCTACATCACAACATATATTCTCATGAGCCAGGCATTGTGGGGAAAAAATGGTGTGAATGTTGAATCCATCATGACAAGCTTCTGTCTGAACATCTCCACAGGCCTCTTCCATTGCTTGAAGAAGGCTCACTTGGTTGGAAGGGTTTTGAACACACACTTTCCATCTCTAGAAACATACAGGTACTCATAATGAGTTCCACTGCTATTCAACTCCATAAAAAAAAGAAAGAAAAAAAAAAACTGATGTTTTTGAGTTTTCTCACTTTCATACATCACTATCAAAGATGAATAAACTTTTCCAGTGTGTGACTTATAATGTCCAGGAAATACATATCTTTGTTTTGTACAGTAAATGTGCAGACTGTGTGGCATTCACATACCTGAACAATCTGCGCTCTATTGTAGTGGAGATCATGATCATTTGTGGCAGGACTGCTTTGGTGAATATAACAAAAAAATGGATTGTCTTTTATGATTCTTTGCTGAATTTCTTTAAGGAGAAAGGTGTTGTTCTGGACCACAATGTCAACAATGACATGTTCTTGTCCATTTAGTCTTGTTTATCTAGCCAAAACAAATTTGAACAATTAGAAACATTTACACTGTAGGCAAAGCAAGTTTATTTATATAGCACATTTCGTACACAATGGTAATTCAAAGTGCTTTACATAAAAGAAAGTAAAATAATCATGAAGAAAAATAATACAAAAATAAAATAAGCAATTTTAAAACTTTTACAATTATTTAAAGAAAAAAAATACTTATTTAAAATTAATTTTAAACAGTTAAAAAAAATGATTTAACATAAAATACAGTGAATAGGTAAAATATAGTGCAATCAGTTCGGACATTTTGTGTGAACCCTTGGTATTTCTAACTGACTTGATCCTAATGATCTGAGTGGTCTGTTAGGTTTATATTCAGTGAACATATCTGCAATATATTTCAGTCCTAGGTCATTTAGTGACTTATATATGAGTAAAAGTACTTTAAAATCAATCCTAAATGTAACTGGGAGCCAGTGTAAGGACCTGAGGACTGATATGCTCAGATTTTCTGGTTCTGGTCAGAATCCTGGCAGCAGTGTTCTGGATGAGCTGCAGCTGTCTAATGCTCTTTTTGACAAACTGTAAATAAATAAGGCTCTAGAATATACTCATAGAACCAGAATGGTGTAGTTACTTACTGCTGTTCTCTCTGAAATGTGCAGATAATTGAAGCCACTGTGGATCGGTTTAATTTGGCTGAACACTCTGGCCAGCTTCTCCCAAGAAGAGACCATGATTTATAACATGGTCAATCAGGTGGCTCTGTCTGTAGCCTTCCTGAATTTTTTCCTTTTTTTCTCTTCCCAGCGTAACATTGCCCTTCAATCTAAATATCTCTTCTCCCTCAATCCTTCCTTCTCCTTCTCTTCTTACACCCCCTCCTCCTCTCCTCCTACCTCTTCCACTGTTGCTCTCTCTCTCAGTACACCCCTTCCTTTACACACACACACACACACACACAACACACACACACACACACACACACACACACACACACATACACACACACACACACACACATATTATTTACATATTTACTTATTTATTTATTAATTTTTAGGGGTGTATGATTATTCCGTGCACTTGTTTACTGATCAAAACTTCCATTGTTACTTTTAATAAGAATCAAAGCCTCATCTTTCAAATTATGTCTTTTTAATATTCTGTTTTATGTGGTGACAGATCGCTGTATAAATGCCTTGCAGTCGTCTCGTCCTCTTTACTTCTAGTTTTAAAGCAAAATGAACATGAATGAACATCTCATGTCATCGCTCAAAAAGTGTTTCAGCCGTGGCAAGACGGCAGTAAGATTATGTTCTCATTATATTTTACTTTACCAGTTAGTGAGTCTTATTATTTTTATGTTTATTTGCATGACATTATTTACATTTAGTCATTTAGCAGACACTTTTATCCAAAGCAACTTCATCCAAAACACATGAAGACAGTGGAAGCAATCAAAAACAACAAAAAGAGCAATGATGCACAAGTGCTATAACAAGTCTCAGTTAGGTTAACACAGTACACGTAGCATGGAGTTTTAAATAATATAATAAATAAAAATAATACAGATAGAATAAAAAAAGAATAGAGCAAGCTAGTGTCAGAGGTCTTTTTTTGCTTTTGTTAATTGTATAATAAATGAAATTAAAACAGACAGAATACAAAAAGATTAGAAAGCTAGTTAGATTTTGTTTGATTGTTAGTTTTTGGAAGAGATGTGTTTTAAGCCGATTCCTGAAGATGGCTAAGGACTCAGCTGCTCGGATTGAGTTGGGGAGGTCATTCCACCAGGAGGGAACATTTAATTTAAAAGTCCGTAAAAGTGACTTTGTGCTTCTTTGGGATGAACAATCAAGCGAACGCAAGCTTCTAGAGGCACATAAATTTAGGTAAATGGTTGCAGAACCAGTGGTAGTTTTGTAGAAAAACATTATGAATGTTGTGAAACGACTTGAGGCACTGTGTGAAAGACACATTTCAACAGAATATTTAGAATTTAGAAGTTAATTTAAAAACTGCATTTTGTGCAAATTACATGTTTGCATACAAGTTTTGTTCTTTTTTTTCTTTCTTTTTTTTTTTTTTTTTTTGAGTGTTGCTTGTCACATAAAAAAATGAAATGTAAATTAAACATAAACTTCAGTTTGAGTCTGGGCTCTGTTATTAACTGTAACCTTATAGTAGGGCTAATGTAAAAGGGCTCACTAGAGCATAAGCCAAGGTAGATTTTTATCCCCTTTATTTTTATTTTTATTATTGAATTTATTTAAAGAAAGAGCAATTTGTTCAGTAAACCAGTTTAAAATAATAATAATAATAAAAATGTGCTTATTTTTTTCCTGCTGCTGTACCGAACCGTGATGTCTGAGTTATATACCGTAACTCCCCTAATATATATTAGACAGACTGAGACTTTCTGTTTCTAATTGTTGATGTGTAAACAACTCGGAAATCTGCATTTCCTGTGTTTGGGCTGATTGTGTAAAACCAAGAAATACAGTTTCTTCAGCCAAGTTTTAGTTGGCGGTATGAACTATTTTGAAAACATTTGAGGATCCTGTCTACAGTGTTTTGAGAAAATGATGGATGCCATTTGTAATTGATATAAAATGAATGAAAACAGAATGTGTTTTTACAACTGATCTGAGAGCAGTGATCCAAGTTTGGAGAAATGTGTCAAATCAATGCAGAACAACTGTGAATGTATAAATGGCTAACTTTTACTATTATTGAGAAACATCTGCAGATTTACCCCACCGGACTGTTGTGTTGCTCTTTTAAGGTGATGATCCTCCATCCTGCATTTATGAAATACATCTATGAGAGCTGGCTGCAGAGTCATGGACAATATCCTTCCACTGGCTTCATTTCTCTTATATTCGCCCTGCACATCTGTGATGAGGTGAGGAGTACTGAGTGAACCTTCCCTGCTATCTTCAGTCATTTCATTTCCAAAGTGTAAACGCATCAGTCCCTAGCACGGTTATAGATCTAGAAATATCAAGGGCCATGCTTGTATGTTATTCTGCCTCTGAGTAATCTGGTTTAAATGCAAAGGTAAATGATACCATAGTAAAACACAAGTGCTATAACAAGTTATATAACTCAGCTTAACACAGTACACATAGCAGTTTAAAAACTGATATCATAGAAAAAGATTAAAGCTAGTGAGACCTTTTTTCTTGCTTTTTTAATTGTACAATAAATAAAAAGTACATAAATTAATGCAAAAAATGAGAGAAGCTAGTGTTTTATTTTAAAAGATTTCTTTTTGAGAATAGAATTAGAATAGAGAGTGCTAGAGTTAGAGTCAAATAGAGACGAGTTAACATCAGGTGATAGATGTATTACTCTAAGGCTCTGTGTGATGTAATGATTCCTCTCTCTTAGGTCAGTGTGTTTGGGTTTGGACCCTCAAAAGAAGGAGCGTGGCATCATTACTTTGAAGATTTCGGCATGGACTCTAATGGAGGACCTCATGATGGAGACTTCGAGGGCAAAGTCATCTCTAAACTGCATCAGAAACACAGAATCACCATGTACAAAGGCTGGTGGTGAAGCTTAAACTGAAGTCTGTCCATACTGTGAAGTATTTTGTTTTTGTAAATTATTTTCATGTGTCAATTTTACAACGTTTAACAAATTTCAGATTGGAAATGTTATTGAAATGAAACTGTGTAATGTGGCATGCAGCACTGTCCCAGAGTTAGTTGTGATCTACTGTGTAGACTGGTCAAGCACTGATGCTAGCTCGTGTGTGTGTGTGTGTGTGTGTGTGTGTGTGTGAGTTCACTAAATAAAACCAAAGTATGAAAACTGCCAAGAGTTGATGGTATACTTTCATCAGACATTTAAGAAATGTTTGTAGAGTAGACTGAAAGAAGCTTGCGTGAGTCCACACTGATATCAAGAGCTCTTTTAGGCCACATGCTCTTCAAATAAAACTAATAGGCAAACACTCTCTCTAATCACTCTGAGATATGTTTCTACATAAGCTAGGAGGAGAACATATGCAAATAACATGACAGGATTTTAACATCTGGAAGACTGAATGGATCAATAAAGAAAGAAATGAGCAATAAATGTTTAGGATCCGCAGCTAAAGAAATGCCTATTTGAATCTATCCTTAAAATTCAGCTTGTTATGACTATCTAATTTTGCAATTGTTAACTGAATTGTCTGTGAATTTGAAATGTTAATCATTTTTAGTTCATTGACTTCCTGCCTTGAGAAATGTAATGAGGTAAATTCAGTCACATCAAGTATTGTAAATAAATGACTCAGCAAAATTTCCTCTTTAGTAAAGCCTCTTTTTCACTTTAAAGAACTGATAAAATGATGGGAATATTTAAAGAGACTTTAGATCTGATATCTTTTATTTTGAGACATGGAATGCTTTTCTTTGTTATAACTTTATGAAGACATCAGTCTCCACACACTGTACTTTCAGACACGAGAGGAACACAAAACCATTTACAGAAGCTGAAACTGAATTTACAGAGCAAACATGGAAATAAATCAAATCATATAAAAGAAGAAATTACAAACACACCTTATGAAAAGAAGAACCCATAATCAGCTAATTTCCAAACAAAATATTCAACATTTCTTTCCATCGACTGAAAGCTCTAAACTGAAAAATATCATACTTTTAATGTCTTGTTTTCCATAAATAAATAAAAAAACCCTTTAAGACTTCAGTTACTTCAGTTAGCTAGTTTTTCTTATCAGGGAAATGCATCATGTTCTTCTGAAGAATGGTTTCTGCAGTGTAGCTACCACAGATACTGAAGGGTTCAGAAGTTTGGCTTGTGTTTCTTGACTTCCACCATCAGATGATGGATGTTTATGAGCTCGGAGCGCACTGCCAGACTACGGAACGTGGGCTGCGAGAGGACCTTGTGGAAACCATGATAGTACTGGATGAGCTGGGTCAGCGCTCCCTAGAGAACACAAGCAGACAGCGTCTCATCAGTCTGACAGAGCATCTATGAGCTACTTCATTACTTCACCAGGCTCTACCTGAATGATGCTGGTTCCGTTCTTGAAGTTGGTGAAGGAGCGCATGACGTCTTGACTCAAGGCCTCCACCGACTGCTTCCACGAGCTGGAGAAACCCCGCACCAGCTGCGTGATACGAGCTGACACACACACACACACACACACACACACACACACACACACACACACACACACACACACACACATGGACCGTTACATCAGCACACACACACACACACACACACACACGGACCATTAGAAAAAGGAGAAAGGCTTTTTTACATTTAATTCAAAACACGAACAGTAGCGTACAGTAAGTGTTGAGCGGTGATGGTGACTGTAATAACGAGAATCTCCATTAGGATGACAACAATAACCAGACATATTTGAACAGAAAAACAGCTAAACTAGGAAACTCAATCTAAAGAGTCAAAAAGATCTGGATTTGTCAGATATAAATCACTGAAATATTTATAATATAGTAAAAATAAAATATAATGTCTAACAGAATATTAAGAATAGCTATTATTTTATACAAACATATATATTTATATATATGAAAGGTGTATTTCTATGTTTTAATGCATCATTGTTTTTCCACCGCAGGAACTTTACCCAGGAACTAGGGACTTTGGCCTGGTACTTGGTGTGTTTCCACCGCAGGAACCAGGAACTAAATAAAGTTCCGGGTAAAAAAATGCCCCTCAGAAAGTCCCTGCTGGCGAGGTGGTACTTTTTCAAAGTTCCGGAACTTTTGGGGGCGGGGCTTGTGCGCTAAACAACCTGATTGGTTGAGTTCACGCAGCATTGGTTGAGTTCGACCACCATTTATTCAGATCAACATTTTTTAAATATTACTATTATTGTGTCATGAATTGTAATTTTAAAAGTATTTCAGGCGAGAATGTAGTTGTTTAAAACTCAAATCTGTGGTTTATTTATAAAGACAGCGCCCATTTTTGCCGATTTTGGAGGCGGTGAGCTCCACGCAATCAGCGAGAGCTCAGTGATCATCTATCCGCCGAGAGCAGCCTCTCCTGGGATAGATCTTCTGATATGTGCTGCTGGCTCTGATGTGTCTTTAGTGGTTAAACACAAAATATAATTAGTTTTGGTAAATATAACAGGTTATCTTTGGTCTGTATTCAGTTGATCTATATGTTCAAATGAAAATTTTAAAGAGGCAATTGATATAATATTTAGTTTCATTGTAATGGCTGCATATACACATATCCCTGAACTAAGTACACAGCTGTTATTCTGTTTAAATGAAAACGAAAGGACGCAGTGGTATTTGATATCCTATTCCGTTTTAATGTAAATATACACAGAGGAAAATTGCATTAGCCAAGGGCAGCTGACTGATGTTATCAAGTACGCTGCTGTTTGCTGATTTACCGGGTAATTTCAGTGGAAACGCAGCATCAGTTAACCCTCTGAAGTCTAGGGGGGTTTTGAGGCCTGGAGAATTTTTGACATGCCCTGACTTTTTTCAACATATACATTTACATTTACACAAGTCTGAAAACAGTGTATTCAGTATAAACTAGGCTACAATAATATGTAAATAGCATGTATGTACATGATTGTGTTTTTGAGAAAACAACGTTTATATGTGGTTAGTGAAAAACTAAAATTTTGAAGGTCATGAAACACATACAGAAAATTTGTTCACAAGACTGTCAAACCTGGAACATCTAGCCTAGAATTATTCTTTCTAAATTATGTGAAGATCATCTTGTTTACTGTCACGGGAGGAGCACAAGACAGACACAGTGGGCGTGGCGTCAGGCCTCAGAGAGGCTTTTATTAACAGAAATCATAAAACAAAGGGAATAAAAGTGGCCAAAGGGGGAAAGTGTCCAAAATAACAGGGAATCTGGTGTCCTCGTTGTGCTGCGGGGTTTGTGTGGGTCGGGCAGTGTTCACCGAGGAAGGGTCCAGGCAAGGGGCGGAGTCCGGCGGCCGCACGCGCTCCCCTCCTAGGTCCGGGGCGCGAGGGGCGGCGGCTTCTCCTAGCGGCCGCGTCTCTCTCATTGGCCGCGGCACTGGTAGGGGATGGACGGCCCGGCATCCTGGCCCGTCGGCCGTGTAAACGGGTGCGGTTCTCCTCCGGATCGCGGGTCCGGCAGCTCACGTCTTGGTGGCGCGGGAGTCCCTCAACGCTCCCTTCCTGGACCCACGAGGACACCAGCGTGCATGCACGGGGAAGAGACCGGTCTCCTGAGGAGAGGCGCGTTGGGCTTTTAAACAGCGGCGGTAATGAGGCTCCACTTCCTTCAGGTGTGCCCCATCACACGCCGCCAGCCCTGACTCATCCAGCGCCCCTCCTCTCACACACCCACTCCAGTCGGGAGCCTGGTGAAGGGCGGCGATTTAGGACGGGGTGCCGGTGATAATCAGGGAGGAGGCAGCTGACTCGTCACATTCCCCCTCCCAAGCGACATCCCCGTCATCAGGGCGCCGCCCACACGGGAGTGCTACCATCCTCAACCAGGCTCCAAACGGTCGGAGTGGGCGGGGCTTCCTCTCCGGGCGGTCCTCCCTCTCGCAGCGCACCAGAACAGGGACAGAGAAACCGGGTTTTAGTGACAGCCTCAACCAACCACAGGGTAAAATGACAATGGAAAAGTCACTTACCCCTTGTGTGGTTGGGAGGCTGTCCCCAGTTTTCCTCCGTCCCAGTCTGGGTTCTCACGAACGTTTGCAAGCGAGAGGGAGTGACGTCACCAGACGTTTCCCAACTGCGCTGTCTAGGCTCCGCCTTGCCCGCATTCTCCACCAGTGTCACGGGAGGAGCACAAGACAGACACAGTGGGCGTGGCGTCAGGCCTCAGAGAGGCTTTTATTAACAGAAATCATAAAACAAAGGGAATAAAAGTGGCCAAAGGGGGAAAGTGTCCAAAATAACAGGGAATCTGGTGTCCTCGTTGTGCTGCGGGGTTTGTGTGGGTCGGGCAGTGTTCACCGAGGAAGGGTCCAGGCAAGGGGCGGAGTCCGGCGGCCGCACGCGCTCCCCTCCTAGGTCCGGGGCGCGAGGGGCGGCGGCTTCTCCTAGCGGCCGCGTCTCTCTCATTGGCCGCGGCACTGGTAGGGGATGGACGGCCCGGCATCCTGGCCCGTCGGCCGTGTAAACGGGTGCGGTTCTCCTCCGGATCGCGGGTCCGGCAGCTCACGTCTTGGTGGCGCGGGAGTCCCTCAACGCTCCCTTCCTGGACCCACGAGGACACCAGCGTGCATGCACGGGGAAGAGACCGGTCTCCTGAGGAGAGGCGCGTTGGGCTTTTAAACAGCGGCGGTAATGAGGCTCCACTTCCTTCAGGTGTGCCCCATCACACGCCGCCAGCCCTGACTCATCCAGCGCCCCTCCTCTCACACACCCACTCCAGTCGGGAGCCTGGTGAAGGGCGGCGATTTAGGACGGGGTGCCGGTGATAATCAGGGAGGAGGCAGCTGACTCGTCACATTACTTACTCACAGAAAACAATATATTGATTTAAATTTTCTAAGACACATTTTGTTGGTAAAAGCCATATGTGAGTAGGCGTCAACTATCATGAATATCATTGTGATTTACACCTGAGAAGACAAAGACCTGCATAATTAACTGCATAATGAGGGCCCTATTTTAACGATCTAAATGCAAAGTGTAAAGCACATGGCGCAGGTGCACTAAGGGCATTTCCAAATCCACTTTTCCTATTTTAACGATGGAAAAATGGTCCGTGGTGCATTTCTGGAATGGGTTGTCCCTTTTCTCTTAAAGAGTAATGGGCGTAATGTTCAAAAAAAACAATCAGAGTGTCATCTCCCATTCCCAAATTTTTTTGCAAGCAGAAAAACTGAACGCTTCTCAAGCGAAGAAACCAACTGCGCAGATCATCTACGGGACAAGCAGGAATCCACCAAAGCTTCCCGAGGTGAAGGCCGCGTTGGATGAAGTAGAATTTCATTCATCATTATAAGTATTAATAGGCTGAATTGCAAATATGTAGCGTAATTCTAATATACGCAATGACTCTCCATCATTACATTTTTATATTAATGTAGCCTACACAATAATATTCTTTTACACTGTAATCCTTTTGTTTTTAATATTTGGCATGTTTGTGTGACGATCATCTATGGACCCGCCCAGAGGCGCATTTTCTACCAACGCGCTCTTTAAATAACAAAAAATTTTGCGCCATTGACTTTAGACCAGGTTTGAGCTGGTCTATGACGCAGTCTATTTTCAGCTCCTTAAAATAGCAATGCCCCTGAACACACCTCTCTGTTAGACCAGCATGCTTGCGCTGGGTGTATGATAGGGTTTCAGTCAGGTTTGTGACTGAGAGGGAAGACTTACAAGAAAGTATGTGAGGACAAAGTAAATGTATATATTTTTATGTTTGTAGTTTTTTTAGAATATATTTAATTATCTCACAAAAATTATTTAATATTCACTTTCGAGTACAGTTAAAGTTTATTAAGAACAATCAAAGCTGAATTTTTTGCATCATTAGTCCATCTACATGATCCTTCAGAATTCCTTCTAATATTCAGATTTTCTACTAAAAAAACAAACAAAAAATATTGTCATTATTATTATTATTATTAATGCGGTTAAAGTTAATTTCTATATATACTGGCTCCAAGCTTTGGAATGGTACAGTGTATATTGTTACACTTGGTCACTGATACTAGAAGTACAGTAGAACATTTAGATGATGTGAATGAAACTTCATAATGATTCACTTGATTATACATTTAGTCAGGAATTATAGTTCGGAAAAAGTCTAACTAGTAAAATGTTTATACACTATGTGAAACCTATTACAAGTATATAAATAAAGACGTACGTTTATGATCTCTGCTGAATACAGCGCTTCACTTTTTTTCTGAGGAAATCCAAATCTCAAATCCTGAGGTAATCCACATCACATCTCTTTGGGGTGAATTATGTCTTATTCCTCTCATCATGAAGCAAACAGTAAAATAAAAACTTGAAGAACAGTCTCTCTGCGTTGTCTTCTGTTGTGTGGTGTATTCAAGCCGTGCGCTTCAGAGAAACATTAGAATCTGAATAGCGCGTTCAGCACGGGGGCATGGTCACATTAGAAGATAATGAAGGGAGACGTGAAAAACAGACATCGCATTGTTTTCATATGGATAATTATTTCACATAATATTTGAAGTAGGCATGTCAGGTTTTCTATAGATATCTCTCTCATGTCTCTTTGTTTAGTATTCACTGAGTTACAGTTCATTTTAATGACGTGTTTGTAAATGAAGATCAGCGCAGACAAAGGCTGCAGACAGCACACCTTGTATGTTTTCTTTATTTTATAAAAGCACAAAATTTTGCTGTTATTATGTCTGTATAGAAAAAAAAGTAGACCCTTTATAGATTCGGTTGATATATTGCTCTTATCTGTACGATCAAAACTGAAAGTGTAATTTAAGTTCTTTTTGGGGTTATCAAAAAGCGTATACACGTTAATCGACTCCAGAGGGTTAAAGAAGCACGATTAAACCAGTAAGACAAACCTCTGCAGCTTCAGCACTCACCTTCATCATTTCGGAGTTTGTCCAGCTGCCCTTTCTCCATTAGTGCCTCGCTCTCCTTCACAAACGCAATCATGCCTCCAAACGGAGGTGAAAGAATCTCCTCTATAAACTCCTGTCCCACACACACACACACACACACAGGGTTACTCACATTACACAGTGTGCGCCGGTGCTCAGGATCTCAGATCATATACCTGTGTTCTGGCCAGCAGCAGCTGCTGGAAGCCCTCCACCTCTTTACTGTCGTCCGCCGCTCTCTCCTGCACACACACACACACACACACGTTATGGTGCGCTCTGACACCCACCAGAGTAGTAGCGGTTAGCAGCGAGTCACCTCACCATGAGCACGCCGAGCATCATGTCGTAGTTGTTGATGAGGAAGATGAGCTGGTCTCGTCTAGAGGGAAACTCAGCCGCCATCTTCAGCACAAAGTTCTCCACCTCCACCTGAAACCAGAGCAGGTGAGCTTCAGCGTGAGCCGCTCTACGTCAGGAGGACACAGAGGTGTTTCTGCTCTCACCTGCAGCTGTCCCAGAAGAGTATGGGTCCTCTCGTTGGGAAAGGTTTGGTTTATGCTAACAACAGCAGAGGAGAACTCAGCATACCGGCGTGTGATCTACAGCAACAGCAAGAAAAACAGACCACATGTACCCCACACTCTCTCTCTCTCTCTCTCCCTCTCTCTCTCTTTATATATATATATATGATCCAGAGAACACACATCTGATCTGTGTGGATGCTGTGTTTAATATGTGACAAGAGACAGTGTTTTCTCTCAAGACCATCAATGCATCAATGCAAAGATGCAGGTTCTAATATCAGTACATGTATAGAAATAAAAAGAAAACTGGAACAATTGTTGTTGTATTTTCAAATCTAAAGACAACATGAGCAATATGTCATTTTATTTGTTTAATAATACCTTTATGTAGTTGTAGTAATAAATGTAGTTGAATGAACCTACACAATGCTTGCACTAGCAGAAAACTTTATGAACTTTATGAAACGAACTTTATGAAACGTTCTTTATGAAGCGATCTGCTTCATTCTGAAGTGACTGACATAAACCGATGAAATGCTTGATGAAGAGCAGCTCCTCCTCTGGCCATTTCTAAAATCTACCCACATCTCATCATAACTCACACTGAAGGAGTGTGTGTGTGTGTGTGTGTGTGTGTGTGTGTGTGTGTGTGTGAGTATACACACGTAGTGTGGTCTGGTGTCCAGGACACCAAGTTTCTGAGGATCAGTGTTTCGAATGCTCTGGATGTTCATCTCCAAAATCAGCTCAAATCTGGGCCACAGCAGCTCCAGCACAGCCTCCCAGTACCTGCACACACACACACACACACACACACACACAGACGCTATTCACACGACAATAAAAAAATGTTTTAAACGATTCAGTTCGATTTGCTGAACTGGTTCAAGAAGATCCGGTTACATTGAGTGATTTAATATCATTTTAATGTCACATACAAATGCCTAAAGCGTAAGCAGATATTTGAATGTTTACTTTGCTCCTCCATCATAATTAAGGCGGCACAGATCACATAAACAGGGTTTCATGTTGTGTGCTTGTGTCAGTTTAATACTGGGTTTCAGATGGTACTCATCCCTAGTAACAATGGATAAAGCTCACTCCAAGACAAATGTTTAAATCCAAACATGCTGAAGACTAGAAATGAAACAATGTTCAATTATTTCCTCTTAAAAGACATCTGACACCACTGACTCTCAATAAAAAAAGCAGAAACAGAAAGGCGTTTCCCAGCACTGGTGAAATTAAGATGCTAAAGGACATGTTTGAGGTCAGTATAGTGCTAATGCCATGACTAATTTATGTAAAAAGTCTTAGACATGCAACACGGGATGCTTATAGGGAGTGAGAACCGGTTAAACAGGTTTGTTCTCGCTCGTTACCCGTGTTAAAGACCTTGTGATTTGCATTGCTAATGTTGGAGGACTGATGGCATGCAATGCGGCAGGCATCAGCTTACACTTTATTTTAAAGTACGTGCTCATACAGGGGACCCAAGGAAGTACTGAGGACAGGCCTCCTACAGAAACTGAAATTACAGGACTTTCAAGCATTACTTTTTTGGCTTACAAGGACTAAAATCTGAGATCTCACTTATTAAACAATATTGTTATTATCTTTCAAATTCTAATAAACTAATAAAACAAAATTGCACCAATAAAATGCAACACAAAAGCATGCAATGACTGTGGCAACTTTAACAATTCAAAAGATAGACAAAGTTTCCTTATTCAAACTGATTTTCTTTTTCATGAATGTATAATTGACCTGAAGAATGAAAGCTTTATATATGTAGATATAAAGACAGAATGAGACAATACTTTAATACTATTTTTAAAACATTTTTAAAATGACAAAATATTTGTCTTTTGATCACACAACTCAAAACAATGCAGCTGTATTTTGAAGTATTTTAACTAATCAAGGGCTGTAACTAATGATTACTTTGGTAATCAAGTAATCTACAGTTCCCTTTCGAGGGAACTTTGAACTGCGTCCTCTAGGGGGCGCTTTGGGGGAACACCTCGTCGTGACCCGTGTCTGAAACATACATTAAAAAAACACCGACTTGTTGGCCGGCGACAGCCTCCGACGTCACTACCGGCGCGACTATAAATCAGCACCAGGAGAGCACGTCATTATCTTCTTCATCTTCACTGACTGTTTTGTTTGAAGCGTGCTTCTGAAAGAACTGGTAAGTGCGATCTTTCTCTGTTTATCATGGCGACAACTAGCAAGCGTTTAGACGATGTGTGCATCCGTGTCGGCGTTATTTGACACCCGATGACAAACGCTATCTTTGCGTCATTTGTTTGGGTAAAGAGCACGCACGCGATGTCTTTGAGGAGGCAATCTGCATGCATTGTGAGCGTTTTTTCAATGGAAAAAGCTCCGCTCTCATTCGTCTCTCTTCTGATAAAAAAAAAAAAAAGGCAGCCATCTGCTTCCTGCGGTTCAGGATCTGTCCACGCTGAGGCATGGAAGAAAATGAGCTCGTGAGAATACAGGTGGATCTGTCTGAAAGGTTTAAAGAGGGACCTTTCCTTTCGCGCTCATAAAAAAAAAAAAAAAAAAAGAAAAGAAAAAAAAGAAGGGCGGCTGACGAGAGAGAGCCTCGGGAGGATGATGTTATATCTTTAAAACTTTCTGATACTGAGGTTAGTGCTCTGCTGGGTTTTTACCCAGGAAAAGCAGGAGATATTTGAGGATGGTGAAGGAGCTGAGGCTGAGCTTTCTCAATTCTCCTGCCCTGTGTATGTAGAGCTGTTGGAGGTTATTGAGCGAAAATTACCTTTTGACCATAGCCCTCCAGCTCAGGTGAGGATTTCATTTGTGCATGATCTCCATACAGAGATTAAAAAGAAGTATAAGATGCCATTTTCTTCTCTCATCCATCGGTTTCGGCATGAAAGTAATCTGCCGACATCGAGGTGATGCCTTGTCATCTAAGCCCCTTCAGAAAATCAAGTCGCTTAAATGGCAAGGCATACGCAGTAGCAGGTCAGGCTGTGGCTTTATTACACACAATGCTGGTGCTTCAAGCATATCAGACTGATCTGCTAAGAGACCTGGATAGAGGCAGGGGCCTTTACCTGATCAGGTAGCTGAACTAGCGCTCCTCCTCCACCTGCGGGCAGGAGTTAGAGGAATCATGAGTCAAGAGGAGGTAAGCAGAACCTAAGGGGTATTATCTAGACGAGGCAGCGTTCTCGTCCGAATCGGAGTGATACCGAGGTATCTACTCGTTCCCTTTGGGGATTTTTAACCCTCTGGAATCTAAGAGGTTATAAGGAGAAAATAGCCTCATAATGCGTATATGCGTTAATCGACTTCAGAGGGTTAACTTCTGCTTTTATCGTTCCCTTCCTAATTCCCCTGTAACCACCAGCTCTCCACCTGATCGAAGTTAGGTGGAAACATCTCGCGTAACAGTCTCCTATGCTGGACCTATAATGGTTTAATGGTTCTATGTTCATAGCAACCACCTGACTGATGGTCCAGACTAAAAGGAGGCGCCCCTTGAGCGGGGCTCCAGCGCAGGAGGGTTGGTGAGTAAATGTAACCCATCTCTGTATATACTTATGTGTGTTTAATTGCTGGAGGTTACGTGTCTACTAATAAACTCTGTGAGTTTCCTTTGCAGTGCTCATTTACAGTGTTTACTAAACACTCGCCAGCACCAGCCATCCGGCTTCATGTTCCGGTATTAGGCGGCTGAGATCACAGGTTTCTGAGGGAGCCTCCTTGATCATCAGGCCTGGCACAGCACTGCAGGGAATTTCATGGATGTCCGGCAAGGTCACACTGAGGGGTCTCCTGGCTGCTTAGGGGTGCTGTCGCATCTAGCGGGTAGTGGAGGTGGCAGTTACAGAAGTTTTCTTGTATATGCTGCCTCAGGTGATGTTCCCCTCGCCCGAGGTTTGTTAAATTGAGCTTGCCTCTCCCGTGAGATTCAGCACCTCTGCGATGCTTAGGAACCTTTAAGTACACACGCTAAGCTCTGTGTACTTTCTCAAAACCACATGGTGGTTAGTGTGCACGTGAACACTTTGCGCGATTTCTAAAAATCCACAAGTGGTAAGTTTGCACGCAAAACTCTGCAAACTTTCTGAAATCTTGTACGATAAGGGTTACGCGCTCCGCTTCGTTCCCTTTCTTGAGATTAGACCTTGGTTCTTTGTGCTCCATTCAGCCAGTGTGTAGTTGTTTATACAAATCTTCCCTCAACATGAGGGGCTATTTGGGTGATTCTCGTGGTAATTTGCAGCGCTCCACTTTTTTCTAAAAAAGGGTCACCTATGAGAGCGCTACTCTGAGCTCGGAGTTCTCCTCTCGTATGAGACTGAGTTCTCTGTTTTTTCCCCAGAGTGCTCCAGTATTGTTTCCACAGATTGAGTTGATGACAATCATACTGTTTTGAGATACACTATCTATGAGCTGCTCTATCGGAGTGCCATGAGAGCCCCTCCTTAGAACAGTATTTGAAAATCCATGCCATGGTAAGTGTGCACGTGAAGTCTTTGCACACTTTCTGAAGTCCACACTGTGGTAAGTTTGCACGCTAGTATTCTGCGTTCTTTCTAAAATCCTATATGGTGAGGGCTTCACATGGTTGCTTCGTGCCCTTTCTTGAGTTGGTAAAAGCCCCATTCATCTTGGGCGCCACTCCACCTATTTATCCTCTGATACCTATCTAAACAGGGTGTTGCTACTAGGATCTGTTGAGACAGTTTCTTCAGCAAGCTTATGCGTAAGCTAGCAGTAGCCCCTGTGTGACAGGCAGGACTTGGTAGAAATACTAGGTTCTTAGCCGTATCCCTTTAAAGGAATCTTTCCTGATTCCAAGCCTTCAGCTCTACCCTGGGCCGAGGCCCTAACAATTAAGTTGGGTATGTAGCTTAGGCCTTTTGGCTGTAAGGGGTACTGAGACAGCCGTCTAAACGTCCCAGGGGCAACTCCAATGGAAATGGTAGAGTTGGTACTTAGTGCTTGCCATGGTTCTGGCCTGCACTCCCCTCAGCATGATGGCGTGGGTATACTGTTCCCCAAAGCACCCCCTAGAGGACGCAGTTTGAAGTTCCCTCGAAAGGGAACTGTCTCAGGTTATGTATGTAACCATAGTTCCCAGAGTAGGGAACGAGACACTGTGTCCTCTAGCTCTCTGTCATGCTTCAGACGCAAGCTTCAGATGAAAAAGATAATGACGTGCTCTCCCGGTGCTGATTTATAGTCGCGCCGGTAGTGACGTCAGAGGCTGTCGGAGGCTGTCGCCGGCCAACAAGTTGGTTTTTTTCAATGTATGCTTCAGACACGGGTCATGATGAGGTGTTCCCCAAAGCGCCCCCTAGAGGACGCATGTCTCATTCCCTACTCAGGGAACTATGGTTACATACGTTACCTGATACAGATTATTTTGACAATGAGTAATCTGGTATTTTTAGTAATACAAATAAAACAGACTATAGTATAGCTATTACTATATAAGCTAATGATGAGGTGATAATAACTGGTTCAGATAAAGTATCAAAACCAAGCAATTGTATGGTTTTATTGAACAACACTGATAAAATAGCCTACAGTACATCATGTAATTTGCCTACAGAAAATATAAACATAACCAGCTTAAAGTGAAAATGTTGTCATTAATCTCTTACCCCCATGTTGCTCCAAACCCCTAAAGCTTGGTTTGTCTTCAGAACACAATTTAAGATATTTTGGATAAAAACTTGGAGGCTTATGACTGTCCCACTGACTGCCAAGTAAAATAATAGGTGAATAAAACCAAATTAGAGACTTTTTTGAGCTGACACTCTTCTGTATCATCCGCGCCACAAGGATACATTTTCTATTTATATTTACACTTTGATTTGAAAGAAAACAGTGCATCCTTGTGGCGCGGATGATACAGAAGAATGTAAGCTGCCAATATGGTGCTACGCCGATGTGGAGAGACACAGATGAGACCTGTTGAATAAAGTCGTTATTTATTTTTTTTATGTGTGAACCGTATTCTCATCACTTCATTACGTTATGGTTGAATCACTGATGGCAGATGGAGTATTCTGACGATTTACGGGTTTGGAACGACATTAGGGTAAGTGATTAATGACAACATTTTCATTTTGGGATAGAGTAACCATGCCACCAACTGCCTGATGATCCTTCACTTTACATCATGATTCAAGGACGTTTAAATCCATGTCATTTTTTAACTTAAATTTTGCACAGTTTTGTTAATAAAAGTAAATTTTGTGCACGTCCCAACTCAAGCTCAGTGCTTCACTGTCAAATGTGCATTACCAAGAAACAAACATGTAATATTATTAGTAACTGCACTTGTATCAGAGTCTGGAGCCCTGGATATGTTGGCACTGATAGCCCCGCACTTTCCTGTCTGATCTTACCGTCCCATCCAATAAACCGATGGGTGCTTGGGTGAACTGTTAAACACCCACCAACTTCATGGATTTAGTGAGCACATGAAGTGTCATTATGTGCTGTAACACTACAACACTAGGGTTCATTCCTGGGCAGAATGAGAGCAGACGACTGTCCTCTACAGCTTGTGTTTGTGATGAACGAGGCACTCACTTGTCGAGCGCGGGGATGTTCCTCTTGACTGTGATGGCTCTGAAGCGCAGAATGATGTGAATGCAGAGAAACACGGCAATACTGTCGTAACAGTCTGACAGGTACGTGGACAGACTCTTCTGCAGACCGAGGAGAGACACAAAGATGAAGAATGGACAATGTCTAACAAAAAAACTATTACAAACTATAAAAATAATAATAATAATAATGTAGATTTTGTAAGCCAATTACATCACTAGAACAACAGAAATATGGGGATATCATGTTTCAAGATACTGATCTTCGTAAGGGAGTGACTGTACCAGGAACATGCTGAGTGTTTTTCCCATAATGCTGTTGAACAAATCCAGAGCAGAGTTTCCGGCCACCATGAAGAAGTCGGACAGGAAGAGGAACTCTCGACAGCCGTTGTCCAGCAGAGCGTAGTGCTGACTGCGGAAGAGCGTTTCGTACGGGTACTGAGACAGAGAGAGACGGACCCATCAGCAGGGAACACACAGAGAGGGCAGGGTTGTAATGGTACACGTATTCGTACTCAATATTCTTTCGGTTCGGTGAGCAAATGAACCAAACAAATACAGTGTTGTTTTAACCACTGCACGAGCAGAACTTCATTGGAAACTTACAGTCTTATATATTGTTACTTCTGATAAAAATCAATGTCTCGTCTTTCAAATGATGTCCATTTTCTTCAGGAAACAGAAAATGCGGTTTTGACGGTCTTTTAATTTCATTTAAAAACTGCAATTTACAGTTTGCATACATTTTTGAGTGTTAATTATATAAAAATAGTAGTGCTGTCAAAATTAGCGCGTTAACGCATTCGATTAATTTGAAATATTTAACGCGTTAAAAAAAAATAACGCAATTAACGCGGTTGCAGTTTTTTTTATTTCCAGTTGTGGCCTATGTGTGTTCAACGTGCAAAGAAATATGGATAAGACCAAGGAAGGACTTTTAGACGGAACGTTTCAGTATAAAACTCTGCCGGATTACTCTTCAGTCTGCCACAAGAAACATTACTCTTCATTTAGTCTGCCACAAGAAACAGCAACATTAAAATCATGAACTCTAATGTCATTGTTTAAAAACAAAACAAAACAACTGTAACAGTGCATAAATCAGACCTTTCTGTAACGCTAACGTTAATAAGCTTAAACGAAAATAACGAAATAATTGTGTAGCGGAGTATTTTTTGTACACAGTGCCGCGAACTGTCAATCACTCCTGTGCGCGTGCATCACTGTCCTCCTCCAGCTGCAGCAACTTGCGATCTCTCTCTTCATCAAGCTTTAAAACAAAAAGGTGACAAAAAGATCATATTGTCTTTGTGCATAGGTTATAGATTAATTAGATAAATGAATATCCAAATTTGTGCCTTGCCGTCTACGGTATTTTTTTAGAACTTAGAAAAAAGATGCTGCAGCCAATGAACAGCCAGCGGGGGCTGCAGGACGACTCAACCTCCGCAGACAGTTTTTAATGTTTATCAGACAATAAATACTCAAGATTTTGCTTTAGTATAACTCACAACGAGTTTCACACACCTTCTCCGGCCACGTTGAGTTGTTGACACTTAACAGTGGGAAAAGCGACACATGCGCTATTCACTTGTATAACTTAAGGGTGAATGGGTAATGTAGTTTCTGCTCTGGGTCGGATGAATTAGGAAGCTTGCATTGTGAAGGGCGCTCTGAAAATCGGCAGTGCATGTAAAAGATTAAAACCTCTATTAAAACAGATGTCCAAATGAGCGTACCGGTACGCTACAAGCACGTTCTGGGCGCACAGAGAGGTGGCGGTACGCTCAAGAGCTATATTTGGAAGTGGCGGTACTGAGTACCGGTGCGTACCGGCCCACTTAAAGCACTGGCAATGACTATACTTTGGAATTTTTTTGCAGTCCACTTAGAATTCAACATGGAAATCATTTTAGTTCTTTATTGGCATTGATTGTTTTGAAATTCAAATGGTACTTACATGTTTTTATTTCTGTAATAAATATGGCTTTCAAGCCAACAGTTAATTTGGAGGATATTGATGGTTTATTGCAGGTATGTTGTTTACATGAGAAAATATGTGTTACAAGTTAAAAAAAAAATCCAATAAACAATCATATTTTGAATTTAAATAGTTTCTTTGTCTTGAGTTTACATTAATTATTTACATTTTACATTTACATATCCAAAAAGTTTCAGTCTTTTAATTGCGATTAATCGCGATTAATTTAAAAAAATTGTGCGATTAATTAGTTAATTTTTTTTAATCGATTGACAGCACTAAAAAATAGTAATTAAATTGAAGTTAGCGCTCTGTTGTTAACCGTAACCTTACAGTAATGTAAAAGGACTCCTTATAGGATAGAGCAGACTCTGAGGTGGATTTTTATCACTAAGAACATTTTCATTATAATTCTTATTCTTAAAGAAAGAGTGATCTGTTCAGTAAACATGTTTTATATATATATATATATATATGTGCAATTTTCAATTTCCAGCTGCTATACTGACACCATAGCGAACAGTGACGTCTCCTAATTAATTTTCTTTTCCTAATTAATGCTGTTCAGTTGCTTTGACACAATCAGACTGCAGAGCATGCAGATGAATGAGCCAGACGTTTGCGTTAACAAGGTTAAGATCTCTCTTTGTTCTGCTGCGCACTGGAAGTTCATTCTGCTAAACCTCAATTACTAAAACCAAACTAAATAAAAATGAAATAGAAATGTTCACAAACTAAAACTGACAAAATTATTATTGAAACGAATAAAAACTCAACTAAATTTTATTGCAAATTTGAAAATGATATTGAAATAAAACCAACTAAAAAATGCAAAACTACACTATAATAACCTTGGTGCCATCAGTGTTTACAGGCAAGTAGAGGCTGAGTATTGGGCTTTCACACATGAGCCTATGGGGTGTGTGTGTGTGTGTGTGTGTGAGAGTGTGTGCGCATATGTGTGTGTGTGAGTGAAGCGCAGTGTCTCACTCTGGTGTCTCCTATCTGAGCAGTGTGTGTGTGTGTGTGTGTGTGTGTGTGTGTGTGTGTGTGTGTGTGTGTGTGTGAAGCGCAGTGTCTCACTCTGGTGTCTCCTCTCTGAGCAGTGTGTGTGTGTGTGTGTGTGTGTGTGTGTGTGAAGCGCAGTGTCTCACTCTGGTGTCTCCTCTCTGAGCAGTGTGTGTGTGTGTGTGTGTGTGTGTGTGTGAAGCGCAGTGTCTCACTCTGGTGTCTCCTCTCTGAGCAGTGTGTGTGTGTGTGTATGTGTGTGTGTGTGTGAAGCGCAGTTTCTCACTCTGGTGTCTCCTCTCTGAGCAGTGTGTGTGTGTGTGTGTGTGTGTGTGTGTGTGTGTGTGTGTGTGTGAAGCGCAGTGTCTCACTCTGGTGTCTCCTCTCTGAGCAGTGTGTGTGTGTGTGTATGTGTGTGTGTGTGTGAAGCGCAGTGTCTCACTCTGGTGTCTCCTCTCTGAGCAGTGTGTGTGTGTGTGTATGTGTGTGTGTGTGTGAAGCACAGTGTCTCACTCTGGTGTCTCCTCTCTGAGCAGTGTGTGTGTGTGTGTGTGTGTGTGTGTGTGTGTGTGTGTGTGAAGCGCAGTGTCTCACTCTGGTGTCTCCTCTCTGAGCAGTGTGTGTGTGTGTGTGAAGCACAGTGTCTCACTCTGGTGTCTCCTCTCTGAGCAGTGTGTGTGTGTGTGTGTGTGTGTGAAGCGCAGTGTCTCACTCTGGTGTCTCCTCTCTGAGCAGTGTGTGTGTGTGTGTGTGTGTGTGTGTGTGAAGCGCAGTGTCTCACTCTGGTGTCTCCTCTCTGAGCAGTGTGTGTGTGTGTGTGTGTGTGTGTGTGTGTGTGTGTGTGTGTGTGTGTGTGTGTGTGTGTGTGTGTGTGAAGCGCAGTGTCTCACTCTGGTGTCTCCTCTCTGAGCAGTGTGTGTGTGTGTGTGTGTGTGTGAAGCGCAGTGTCTCACTCTGGTGTCTCCTCTCTGAGCAGTGTGTGTGTGTGTGTGTGTGTGTGTGTGTGTGTGAAGCGCAGTGTCTCACTCTGGTGTCTCCTCTCTGAGCAGTGTGTGTGTGTGTGTGTGTGTGTGTGTGTGTGTGTGTGTGTGTGTGTGTGTGTGAAGCGCAGTGTCTCACTCTGGTGTCTCCTCTCTGAGCAGTGTGTGTGTGTGTGTATGTGTGTGTGTGTGTGAAGCGCAGTGTCTCACTCTGGTGTCTCCTCTCTGAGCAGTGTGTGGGATCAGTATGGGCCCCTCCAGCTCTGCAGGACTCAGCACTGCCCCCCTCGGGCCCACAGTAAAAATAGTGTTCCTACTCTTGAGAGAAGGCTTGGAGAAAAACCCTGCATAGCAGTTAAAGGAATCAACCACATCATAATGGCACAGCCAAAAGCTAATGCTTTCCCTACCAAATCCCAAAGACATCTGATACTGATCCTGAAGTAAGTGTGCTACTGTAAGTGATTGTGTTCAGACAGCGGTTTAAAGGATATCTTTTTTGGCTGTGTCCTCCACTCCCATCAGATCATCCTTATCTGCAACGTCTTCATACTGACAGAAAGAGAGAGAATCCTAAATTACATACATATCCATCATACATACAAATGCAATCAAAATCATTCACCTGCCTTGATCTACAAGACATTCTGCTGCTGTGAACAAAACTATCTGAAAGCAACTCAACCAAGGCATTAAAAGCCTACAGTCAGTCCAGTCTGAAATATGACACGGATACTGGACCCTGAGAGAAAGAGACGTGTGCCTCACACATGAGCCCCTCAGGATATGAATATTAAGAAGTACGTTCAGATGTGTTATCAGCCTATTATTATTTTGACATTTGCTTTTTTAGCTACATGCAGCCTGTAGATCTGGGTGCCCAAATCAGACCAAACTCAAACCACACAAACATCTGATCTGTCTGCTTACACAGCAGGCACAAATGAAGCACTTAATGAAGTCATTGTTTGAGCAGCATGTGAAGCGCCAGCCGCAGCGTTAGCGCTCAATAAATACTACACTCTCAAGCTCATCCAGAAGCACCTGGACTGGTCTGTCACCTGGACTTTCAGCAGTCTGCCACTGTAGGACTTGAAGTAACTGAAGTAGATCTTGCTCATGGTGTCCACATACTCGTCCCGGACCTCCTTAGCAACGGTCCTCTCATTGGCTAACAGGAACTGATAGAAAAACCTGAAACACATCCGTAATCAGACAGCGCTTCTCTCTCAACAGAGATGAGAAGATCAAAGTAGTTCAAAATAGAGAGAAGATATTTTACAGTGTTTCCATTAGATATTGTTCTGCAGGTCTGTCTCAAGAAATGAAGGCAGGATTTTCTCTTTTCAGAAAGGCTCTAGTAAACACAAGTAGGGAGCAGGCATAGACACGGGGGACCACCGTCATGTGGATAAATTAATAACCCACAATCTTTCTGTTCAGGGTATTGTGGAGTGTAATGTTCCAGGGTTGAAGGAAAGACATTCTACATGTGAGAAACAGTTTTACAGCACAGTGGGGTTGAACTGAGAGGCCAGAGACGAAGACTAAGGCCCATCCCAATTCTACCCTTAGCCCTTGCCCTTTCCCTTTTGATTCTCTTTTGGTTGGAGGGGTAGGGGTAAGGGGAAGGGCCAGATAGCCACACTTCAAACAAAGGAAACATGGCTGCTACAGCGAACAAAAAGACACATAAATGTAAGCTTTTTTTTAGCAGAAATAAAGATCTTAACGAAAAGTAATCATTTGTTTTATGTTCCATTCAATTGTGAGTTCATATTAATGGTCTTGTTACTCAAAGAAATGTTTGCAAAAAATCGCTAATATTTGCTAACATCATATCATTTCAGACTGCATGATAGTGCCACAGCACATGTCTGATCAGGGCCATAACTGCTGTAGACACTGATGGGGGCTAATCCCCCCAATAATTAGAAACCGCTAAACCATTTTCTCAAATATTGCCAATTCAAGAGAGAGAGAGAGAGAGAAAGAAATGGAAGTTGCGTGTATTTGCGTCTGTGTGTTTATCTTTTTAGAGTGAGTTTACTTAAAACAGCGATTGTATCCTCTCGTCACTGGAAAATATAAAGTAGGGATTCAGTATTTAAACTGTATTTAATAAAAGTCATGGGGCAGTGTTGACAAGTTTATTTTCTCCTGGATGTGTGAGCTGCATGATTTCTGATATGTGTGTGTGTCAGTAAGCAGCTCATTAATACAGAAGGATAATTAAAGGCTCTAATGACCACCAGCACAGCAGATGTGTGTATTGTAAGAGCTAGATGACGAACGATGGCGTGTGGCGTCATGTAGTGGTGTCCCAACCCTTAGGGGAATATGTTCTCTGCTATCCCATGACACTCTGTTTCAAGGGACAAGAGGAAGGGGTATAAAATAGAATTGGGATTGGGCCTAATTCTGCCTTCTCGGAGAAATCTTCTGCTGCTTCTCATTCCTCTGATGAAGCCACGCACCTGTACTTCAGCAGCGTGTTCTGAGGGATCTGGTAGTTGGTCATGGGCTTTCTGAAGGAGTAGATCTTCTGCAGGATGAACTCCCGGATCTTTGAGACGGCCTGTGAGCAGAAAACTCAGTAGTGTTCATTTTCAATACATCTGTTCGATCAAGTAGAATCTCTGATTTGCTCTCACTTTAATTTTGAGGCGATCTACGATGTCCTGTACGTCGGAGCAGGCGAGGGTTTCTCTGAAGCTGAGCTCTTTAGCATAGTTGATCTTGCTGTTGAGCTCGTGAAGCTGCTCCAGAAACTCCTGCTCCGTCACAGGACTGTCCAGAATCACACTGAAACACACACACACACAGAGCTCCTAACTGAATGATTGAGACGCTACAGCGCTGCCTGTGATGAGCGTGTCCTTACGAGATCATGGTGCTGGGGACGACCAGCTCATCCACCAGCTGGCTGAGATGACTGCGCACGGCCTGCCGGTTCTTCAGCCTCAGGTTCATGCTGACCGACTGCTGCTGGAGCGTCTGGATCTCACTGCTGATGGACGACAGGTCGCTCTGGAAGCTGCTCAACATGCCCTCCATGCGCTGGACACAGAGGAGCAAAGCAGCAGACTCAACACAGCTTCACATCCCTCAGACAGCTCCAGATGTGCTCAAAGAGCCCAGCAGCATCAAAGCTGCCCGAATTAAGATTAGGGGTGTAATGATTATCACGATTCAGATCGGTTGAGATTCGAAACAAATCATGATTCAATTGGAGCAGGAGTTTATATGAATATATCTCTGAGAGTCTTTAGAAAAGTTAAGTGGCATTTTCTTTTCATCTTGCCACTGTACAACTCCAGATTAAAGTAGAGTTCATAAGCAGCTCTGCTTTGTTTACAGCGGTAACCAAGGAAACACTGTATCACTGCTGTTCATGAGCACCACCTGCTGGCAGAGAATTAATCTGCATCTTATTAAAGGGATACTTCACCCAAAAATGAAAATGTGATGTTTATCTGCTACCCCCAGGGCATCCAAGATGTAGGTGACTTTGTTTCTTCAAACTGAGATTTTAGTTTCTGAATTTTGAGCTTGAACAACACTCTCCGTTCGTTATTAATTACTACTGTAGAAGGCAGGACACACTCACCTCCAGTATGGAGTCACAGGCTGAGATCTGGTTGTGTAAAGAGGCTATATTCTGACTCTCTTTGATATCTGCACCAGCGCTACTGTTAAGGGTCTCTACTAACATCCATGTCAAACAGAGAAGGAAAAAAACAATCATAACAGCGATAGGAAAGTGAACCTCATGAAGTAGTGAGGTAAAGATTTGTTTCTTTGGATGAGTGATTCTGTGATAAATGCACTGAGGTATGGATACAGTCCTTGATTGATGCTTGTTCGATGCGCTGCAGCTCCGTCTCCACCTGTTTGGAGTACTGCCTCAGATCCACACCCTGATCCACACAAACACATGAGACACGCACACACAAACACAAACACACACAGCAGATCAGCTTCATCTCACCGTCTTGAGTGCCTCCTTCACCAGATCATCCTCCAGATTCGCTTGAATGTGAACTAAAAACAGACAAATAACACGCATCTTACTAGTGCATTCTGGGAAGAAGCTCCCTGCCCTTCCCTTAGCCAATGAAAACACAACTCACTGTCCACCTCGTCCAGAATGAACTCATCTGTGGTGATGTCCAGATCCCCCAGATTCAGTGCAGGAGCCACATCAAAGTCAGACTTCTGCCGAAACATGACACATTCTTTATCAATGCTCTCTGTAAATATTCACCTTCACTATTATTTGTGTGTGTGTGTGTTGTGTGATAATATATGTACAATATGGCAATGAATAAGTTCTTTCATCTTAAATTATCTACATGCCTATATAACTTGTTCATTGTTTATTGCTTTGGCAACATTGTGCTGTTCCACAGTCAGGCCAATACAGCTCAATTGAACTGAACTGACTCACTCACTCACTCTCGCTCACTCACTCACACACACACACACACACACTCACACACACTCGCTCACACACTCACTCAATCACACACACTCACTCTCGCTCGCTCACTCACACTCACAAACTATCACTAACTCACTCACTCACTCACACACTCACACACACACTCACTCACTCACACACTCACTCACACGCCCACGCACACACTCACTCACTCTATCACTAACTCGCTCGCTCACTCACACTCACAAACTATCACTAACTCACTCACTCACACACACTCACTCTCGCTCACTCACTCACACACTCACACTCACGCACTCACTCACTCTCGCTCACTCACTCACACACACTCACTCACTCTCGCTCACTCACTCACACACTCACACACACTCGCTCACGCACTCACTCACTCTCGCTCACTCACTCACACACACTCACTCACTCTCGCTCACTCACTCACACACTCACACACACTCGCTCACGCACTCACACTCGCTCACACACTCACACTCACTCACACACACTCACTCAATCTCTCACTCACTCGATCACTCTCTCGCTCGCTCACTCACTCACACTCACAAACTATCACTAACTCGCTCACTCACTCTCGCTCACTCACACGCTCGCTCACTCACTCTCGCTCACACACACAAACTATCACTAACTCACTCACTCACACACACTCACTCACTCTCGCTCACTCACTCACACACTCGCTCACGCACTCACTCACTCGCACTCACTCACACACACTCACTCACTCACTCACTCTCTCACTCACTCTCTCACTCACTCACTCTATCACTCTCTCGCTCGCTCACTCACTCACACTCACAAACTATCACTAACTCGCTCACTCACTCTCACTCACTCACTCACTCTCGCTCACTCACACGCTCGCTCACTCACTCTCGCTCACACACACAAACTATCACTAACTCACTCACTCACACTCACTCTCACTCACTCACTCACACACTCACTCTCGCTCACTCACTCACTCTCGCTCACTCACTCACTCTCGCACAATCAATCTCACACTCACACACAGTTACTCACACACACTCACTCTCGCTCACTCACTCTCTCACACACACTCTCGCTCACTCACTCTCGCACACTCACACACACTCACTCACGCTCACTCACTCTCGCTCAATCACTCACACACACACTCACTCTCGCTCACTCACACTCTCTCACACACACTCACTCTAGCTCACTCACACACACTCACTCTCTCACTCACACTCGCTCACACTCTCACTCACACACTCTCACTCACACACACATGCTCTCACACACACATTATCCCGAGAGCAAAGCCACAAACAGATGCTCTACTGTCATCATCACATGAACAGAGAGGACCAGCCCTTTTAACATTTGGAAAGAATGCAACTGTAAAAATTATGTAAATATTGTTAAAATATTTTATAAAATCAACCATATGACAATGATAGAGAACAACGTGACTGTTAATCTGTCAGTACATTAAATTATTAATTAAACCTTTAAAGTTTGAAGGGCCTGCCTGCACACTTGAAATCAATAATTTAATTAAAAAAATAAATAAATAAATAAACGATTTACATGTAACTACACTCTTCTTGACACTCAAAGAAACTACATTAATACATGACAAATAATGCACAAATATCACCCCAAACTCAGAGAAAAGCTGCAGCAACTTCAGTCACAAAAATAATAACAATAAAAATAAATAAATAATAAATGCATTAGCAGATTTGTCTTTTCACACATACCAGCATCTTCTTTAACAAAGTGTGCAGCGTCACAGCTTCAATTTCTTCTCATTTAAACCTTTCATATCCCCGTCTTTATTAGATGTTACATATTATTATATAACTAGATACTGCTGCTTATATACAGATCAGATATGTATCTTTGAAATCCTGATGGGACTAAACTGACTGAGATCTGCTGATGTTTCAACAAATATCTAAAAATCATTAGTCATAAAGTTCCTTAAGTTTTGATGGCGTGATTAAAACAACTATTGACACTTGCCATTCATTATTAGTCATTTTTCATGTGAGTATATAGTAGTATATAAACTTGCATACACAACAGAGAATACAGCGGTGACAAAATGTGAAATTGGTGAATAATAAAAGAGACCTGCACTATTCGCTATATTGTGTCAATTTTTGAGACGTCAGTGCGCTGTCACGTGATCTTTCTAAAATGACAACCAAACACGAAATATCTGAGGATGTCGAGCGATATAACGAGCTGCACATGCCGAGATGAGTCGCGCTGATGTTTGCTGCGGCGCAGCGGTCAAGGGCTCCTCACCTCGTCCTGTAAATACTCCGCAGAGTCCGCGCCGGTCAGCAGCGTCTCCGCCATAGCGTCTGTAGTTCACAAAGACTACACTTCCGTTCAGTATCACAGTCCCGCGAACTTCCGGTCGGCGAGAAAAAGACGCGTTTCACACTGAACAATCATAAGAAACCTACTTAAGAAAAAGTAAAAACTCTGTAATATAACTACAGTGTATTAAACAACAATAACTGAGCTTTATATTTTTAAACATAATCGTTTTAATATATATATTTTTATTCGCATCGGCCCGCCGGACATTTGTATCGGGCCGGAACAAGTTCCTGTCGAGCTCGCGCGTCCAGTGGTGAAATTATCGCGAGATCGTGATCACTTCCTCTTTGCGCGGAACCAGCGAACAAGATGGTAAGGCACGAAATTATGTCCTGAAGATTGTTGTTGAAATCTTGCAACATCGTAATTATTGGCGAGTGTATAATATCACCAATTTAACATCTTATTATGTAATACATATAGGATGTATTTAAGTGAACATGACTGGTTTATGATAAAGAGTAAAAGTTTAATGAGTGACAGAAATCCCGCGCTCGGTCAGTGTACAAAACCGGTCATTAGTATTAGCAAGGGTTTCATATTATCAGATGTTTGCGTCGGGTTGTGTTTAGTGTCGGTTGGTGAATAGATGTGTAATTCGCTGGCTCTATTACAGCATAAAGTAATACAATACATAATACAGTGTAATTATACAGTGTATTATAGCATTGATCAGATGGACTGAACGCACGTGTGTGTGTGTGTGTGTGTGTGTGTTTTCTCAGTCGCTCGTCATTCCAGAGAAGTTCCAGCACATCCTGCGTGTCCTGAACACCAACATCGACGGAAGACGCAAGATCGCGTTCGCCATCACCGCCATCAAGGTGAGCTTTCCGCGCAGACACGGTTACAGACTTCAGTTCTGCCCCGAGTGAGTGTGTGTGTGTGTGTGTGTGTGTGTGTGTGTGTCGATCTGCTGTGTGTGTGTGTTGATCTGTGTTGTGTTCTGCAGGGGGTGGGGAGGAGATATGCTCATGTGGTGCTGAGGAAAGCAGACATCGACCTGACCAAGCGTGCCGGAGAACTCACTGATGATGAGGTGCGCTTCAGTTTCAGCAGAACACCTCATTAAACATCCAAGCGTTCACTTTCCTTCAGACATCAGTCACAGAACTGAAGCGGCGTCATGGTCAAACATGTTCTGAGGTGGACAGGTGTTTACAGGTGTGTTGTTGATGACAGGTGGAGCGGGTGGTGACCATCATGCAGAATCCTCGCCAGTACAAGATCCCTGACTGGTTCCTGAACAGACAGAAGGACATCAAAGACGGGAAATACAGTCAGGTACGGTCTGAGGCGTGATGAGGGTGTTCTCCAGCGGTGATCGCTCGCGGCTGCTCTGAGTGATGATGTGTTTCTCCACAGGTCCTCGCTAACGGTCTGGACAACAAACTGAGAGAAGATCTGGAGCGTCTGAAGAAGATCCGAGCTCACCGCGGCCTGCGTCACTTCTGGGGGTGAGTGTCAGCGCTCAGACACGTGTTAGTCGTGGGATCAGAGGCGTTTTAGCAGTTCACAAGTGACTCGCTGCTGAAAGTGCCGGATTTATTTAAAAAGATGCAGTGTAACTCTCCATACTTCTTAGTGATGATGGAGAGAAAGGGCTTTGTGTGTTTTCTATGCTATAATCTGTTCAGAATTGTTATGAGACTTGAGTTTTTGGGGCCGGTGCACACCGCAGGTTTGAGGGACGACAGTGCTGATCTCTGGTTCAGTCTCCTCTCAGATGTGTTCGGTCCTCAGGTGATGTGATGTACTCACTGCTGTCTCTCTCTCCTCTCTTCTTCTCTAGTCTGCGTGTGCGCGGTCAGCACACCAAGACCACCGGACGCCGCGGCAGAACTGTGGGAGTGTCCAAGAAGAAGTAAACCTTCAATAAAGTCAACTGTTTAGCCAATCTGTGTCCTGCTCTCCTTCTTGACCGATGCTTTCCGCTTCCAGGAACTCGTGAAGTCTGGAATCTGTCCGTTCTGTCATGATTAGACTCAGATGTGTCCAGATGTGTCCAGTATAAATGTGTCCTTCTGTATTAATGAAGAACGCATGGGTGAATCTGTACAAAACCAGTTAGGAAAGAAACAAAAATAACCATTTAGCCCACTACAGTGCAGGATCTTTTCAGTTCTGTGGGAGCTCGTTTCCACTATGCTCGTGACTTTCCAATCTCAAAAACATTTTTTCTCACATTAGTGTTTTGTTATCATGGTTGTAAATGGGACTTGTTCTTAGAATAGTGAGGGGGGGAAAGTTGCAATTCCCTTGTCTTTATTTTGTGGAGGAAACAAGCTTTTATTCAATTCAGATTCATAAATGTGTCCACCTTTAAAAGAAAGAAGAGTCATGAAGGTGTGTTACTCTATCTCCTGACTATAGCCCGGGCTACGATACAACCTTAATATTAGGGCTGTTGGTAGATTAAAATAAACAATTAGTCATTATTTTAATTAATCATATTATTGCAGTCACTTCCATTTAAAACCGACCGTATTAAATCAGTTAATTATAAACTGCTATCCAAAACTCATCTCGTCAACCAAAGAGGCAGGAGAAAAGAGAAGGGCTGGTGAAATCAAGTGTTTAAATCATTGACTGAATTAATGAAATTATAAACGAACAAGAACAGAAGATGACGCAGAGGGCCTGTCCCAAATCTGTCCTGAGGGACTCCAGTAGTGCAGTTAGCAAAGGAGGAGCATCTATCATTAATCCTGGTGCACTGCTTTCTAGAATCTAAATAAGACTTCATCCATGTCAGAGCGCTGGGAGAGAAATTAATCTTTGAGAGTTTAGATAACAGAACATTATAATTTACTGTATCAAACGCCTTCTTAAGATCGAGGAAAACAGCCCCAACAACCCCTCCATTGTCAAGGCTGGATTTTATTTGCTCAATAAGATAACAAGTAGCTGTTTCTGTGGCATGGTGTTTCCTGAATCCAAACTGCATGGGGTGACTATCCTCTCCATTACTTTAGAAACAGCAGGGAGGATACTAATAGGTCTATAATTGGTTAAATTAGTCACACCTCCAGCCTTAATAATAGGGGTTATAACAGCTGATTTCCAAGCACTGGGGAAAAACATCTTTAGCCTTAAAGTTCTTAAACTTACCTAATATTTTAAGTATGGAAGATTCTGGCACTTCAGAAATGCTAAACAGTGGAAGATTATCATTTGATGGTGAAGTAACCTTCCCTCTTAGACCAAAGCCTTGTGCCAAATCTTGAACTGAATTCATAAAATAACTATTAAACATAGAAGATATTTGATCTTTATCTTTAATTAAAGTCCCTTGCTATTCAAACTCTTTATCTCTGTTTTTGGTCTTCTTTAAGGCTCTAATGATGTTTTCCCAAGTTTGCTTACTGTGCCCTTTATAATCATTTATAATATCAATAAAAAACTTTGCTTTTGCCTTTTTCTTTATTACGTAACTGTTGAAATGTTCTCCTATGATGGGCTAACCCTGACTTAATTGCAGTTTTTAGAGCATGATCCCACTGCTTCGTTAGACTCATAAAACACTTTTACTGAACTATTTGTAACACTATTAACCTCATTAAACGGTGGACAAGATCTCACTCCATGTTAGTTGACTCAACTGGTTTTCAAATTCATTGAGAAACCTCTTCGGTATAATGTTTAAGACCTTTTTATTTTCTTGCTGGCATATGAACCTTTGTTTTGTTAGTTTCCGTGATACCATAGTCAGATTATGATCCGATAGCCCCGTCAAAAAATTAAATGTTTTAGTTATTCTTTCTGGTTTATTGCTGAATATCAATCTAAAAGAGATCAATGTGCGTCTGAGATGATGGGGTGATTCTGGTGGGACATGGTATCAATTGTGTTATATCTTTAAGTTTTCTTCCTTTTTGACTTCTCCGTCCAATTAATGTTTAGGTCTCCAACTAAAATCAACTCTTTGTTCCTATCAAATTCTTTCAAAATATTTCTCAGGAATTCATAAAACATTATTTGATGACGGGGGTCTATATATACAAATAACCGTGAATGACATGTTGGTAGATAAAATCATTCTTACTTCCATACATTCGATATCCATGCAATTTAGTTCAATTTCATTGCAGTTTATACAATCTTTCACATACATCAGTAATCCACCTCCTCTGCCAGTATTTCGATCTTTTCTAAAGATATTATACCCTGTTACTAAGTATGCCGTGCCATGATCCCGACCTACAGAGGAAATCCAGATTTGAGTCCATGAGTAGTTTCTCGAGTTGATCAGTCTTTGAAGCAACACTTCTAATGTTTAAATGTCCCCAAGTAACCCTTTAGGTTTTGCGTGATTTGTTGTTTGAAACAGCAAAAGGTTGCATTGTTTATGAGTGGATGTTTTATCACACACTTTTATGATATTTGGAAGTGTTGGGAGCACGTTTGCCGCAACCATCATGCTGGATTACTACTTTGGGACATCGCAGTCATGAAATGGCACAGTTTCTAATCAACGGTCGGCCTACCCTGTCCAGTGGCGAGTTTTAGGCTACCACTACAGCTGGAATTAGGCCCAGGGTTTTGATGGACATCGCCTACGAGTAGAAGAGTAATAGCAAGATAGACGTCTGATCTCCTCAGCTTTTGAGATGTTTATTCTCTCTCCGTGGATCAAAGCATGATAATAGCTAATAAATTTGGTTTCAGGGTGCACAATGTCCTGAACATGAGGAGTGATGGGATGCACTTGTCTCAGTGCAGTATTAAGAGTCTCGTGTAGTGTGGGAACATGAGCAGACCCTTGTTTTCCACAGATGTACAGTTGATGGCTTTACTGCTGCAGCTACTGTAGAAACAGGAGGAATAAGAGGATGATCAGGTCTGTGCTGATCTCAGCAGAGCCGCAGGAAGAGGCCATCGTCTTCTTTTAGGCTAGAGGTGTCCTCCCTGGGCTTCTGTCCCAGTCGAGGCGTCTGATTCTGGCCTTGTGTCACAGCGTAGAAGAGACGTTTAGCGTCTGAAGGACAGACAGCAGCGTGACTCACAGAGAACTGTCCCGATGATGGAGACGGTGAACCGCTTCTCTCCCTCCGGAGCAAGACGCAGGGCCAGGTCCTTCAACAGGAGGTCCACGGTGACGCTGGCTGAGGTGATGTATCTGTGAGCAGGAGATCACACTGCCATCCAGACACACATCATCATCATCAGTGTTAAATCATCTACTGACATGTTCTAGAAGAAGAGCTCATCCCGGCCTTAAAGTGGAAGTCTGGGATCCACATCACAATGCTCTCACAATGAATCCTGTCATGCCCTCACTGAAGAATCAGCCTCAGCTTACGCAGCGTTTATGACTTTATCAGACCAAGAAAAGAACAGTTAAGGAATAAATCCACTAGAAAACAATACCTCAGAAAGGTCTTGTGTTAGCAACACCTCAAAGCTTTAAAGTGTCTTAAGTTAAGATATGTTTACTGGAGAATAAAAGAAGTCTTGTTTTATAAGATATTAATCGAAGTGTTATGATTAAAACAAGAACAAAAATCTGCAGTTGAAAGGAATTGATGAATAAAGTTGTTATTTTTGTTTTCTTCGCTTACAAAAAGTATTCTCATTGCTTCTTAATGTTCAAAATTTGGATTTATAAGATATAAGCATTCAAAACAGTTTGTCACTTTCACCAAAACGGCTCAACATGTACTTCATCTTCTCATCTTATCTTCTGACCAATCAAATGCTCTCTAGAATCTGAATCACCCACCTCCTGCACTATAGACACTGAAGCACCAGCTGAAATCAGTCACTTGTTCAGTGTAGTATTTAATGGCTTGTAGTGCACATGTACCGTATTTTCCAGACTATAAGTCACACTTTTTTTCATAGTTTGGCTGGTCCTGTGACTTATAGTTAGGTGTGACTTATTTATCAAAATTAATTTGACATGAACCAAGAGAAATTAACTAAGAGACATGAACCAAGAGAAACATTACCGTCTCCAAACATTACCGTCTCCAGTTGTGAGAGGGCGCTCTACGCTGCTCAGTTCTCCTGTAGTCTACGGTAGATGATAGGGAACGATTTAGACAGTATCAATATGCTTTTGATAGGTCCAAATGAGGTCTGGTTTCACATTGTTTTTTATATAAACTGCTGCAGCACACAAAGTCTGATCTGGACTTTGGCTCCAGTCCAGATACAAGATTGCACGAAGCAGATCATATGTGTGAGTCGGCCTATAAAAAAAAAACTTTTACAACAACATAGCCTCAGCATGATTAGGACCACTATTTTGTTTTACTAAAAGTTTCATATTGAATCTAGAGGGTAATCTATTAGACTGTGGCTGTCAAATGCAGTTGAGCTCTGGCCCGAGCAGATATAAACAAAATGCTATTGGATATTTTAAATTTGTTTCATTTGAAATTATGTGACCACACAGAATAATGTCACATGATCAACGAATGACTTGAAAACCCCAAGACTCAAAATACAGAACCGATAGAATGTTGTGCATGCGCAACTGAACAAATCACTCCTCAAAATTAGTTGTTCTTCCCGAGTCACATTAAAGATTCATTCAAGAATGTCAAGTCAAGTCTGCTTTATTGTCAATTCTTCCACATGTACAGTACATACAGAGAATTGAAATTGTGCTACTCTCAGACCCACGGTGCATACAGATAACACTAACAGTAGAGCCTAAAAATCTAGATCAAATATAAAATATAAAATACAACTATACAATAAGGGCATGTAAAAAAAAAGAAAGGAAATAAAGTTAAATAAAGCCGTGCAAGGCACATGGCAGATAGAGTGCAAACCCGTGAAGTGAACAAACAGTGCAGATAAAAATATTTTATTGCAAAAAAAAAAAAGCTTATTTAAGAAGTAGAGACATTGATTTCTTGGCCAGTGCTGCTGTGTTTTCGGTCCAGACGAGGTCCTCTGTGATGTGCACACCCAGGGACTTGGTGCTGCTCACTCTCTCCACAGTCGCACCGTTGATGGTCAGAGGAACATGCTGAGTGTGTGCTCTCCTGAAGTCAACAGCAATCTCCTTCATCTTCTCCACGTTCAGAGAGAGATTGTTGTCACTGCACCATCCGGCCAGGCGGCTCACCTCACTCCTGTAGTTTGTCTCATCTTTGTTACTAATGAGACCCACCACAGTCGTGTCATCTGCAAACTTAATGAAGAGGTTGGAGCTGTGTGACGGTGTGCAGTCATGGGTCAGCAGAGTGAAGAGGAGGGGGCTCAGCACACATCCTTGGGGGACCCCAGTGTTCAGTGTGATGGTGCTGGATGTGTTTCTGCCGACCCGTACTGCCTGAGGTCTTCCAGTCAGAAAGTCCAACAGCCAGTTGCAGAGCGAAGTGTTGAGCCCCAGCTGACTCAGCTTGTAGATGAGCTGTTGAGGGATGATAGTGTTGAATGCTGAACTGAAGTCTATGAACAGCATTCTGACATAAGAGTCCTTTTTGTCCAGATGTGTGAGTGCTGAGTGGACGGCAGTGACAATGGCATCATCGGTGGAGCGGGTGGACTAATATGCAAACTGGAAGGGGTCCAGGGAGTGGGGGGGGGGGCAGACTTGATGTGGTGCATGACTAGACGTTCAAAGCACTTCATGAGGATGGGGGTAAGTGCAACAGGACGGTAGTCAATGAAGCAGGATGGAGATGGCTTCTTCGGGGCTGGAATGATGGTGGTAGCTCTGAAGTATGTGGGGACAACAGCCTGACTAAGTAAGATATTGAAAATGTCTGTGAAGACATCAGTGAGTTCTGCTGCACAGTCTCTCAGTATACGCCCAGGGATGTTGTCAGGACCCAGAGCTTTGCGTGCATTGATCCTGCTGAAGGATCTCCTCACGCTGTCTGGGGTCAGCGTCATCACCTGTTCCCCGGGAGGAGGTGGAGTGTTTTGTACAGTGGTGCTGTTTTGTTGCTCAAAGCGAGCGAAGAAGGTGTTCAGCTCATTCAGAAGAGAGATGTTGCTGTCACAGGTCCACGGTGTCCTGTCACTACTGCAGAGTCACTTCCTGCCTCATGCCCCCTGATGGATGCATTTCTGCAGCTCTGACCGATTTGAAACTGTCATTTTGACAGCCCCTGGAATGAACACTTTGTTAAATTCATGTGCAGATTCAGTCGAGTAATAACGTTCACCCTCTTTAACTTCATACAGTTGAACTGAATTAGCTATTTGTTAAAATAACCACAATATTAATAGTAACATTGAAATACGAGCACATGGTTTATATGACCCTCAGATGTGTGTTAAAGTTGCATGTGTTACTACAAACATAATTAGTTTTCTTTCAGAATTGTCATTGGCTGGTGGAAAGAACAACATGTTACTTTAAAGTTTTTCTTACAAATGTAGATGAGGTAAAGGTGCAAATAATATCAGGGTTAGAAAAAATATTAACAAATTTAACAGGGTTTCCGCGGGGTTGTAAAAGGTAGTAAATTAAATTATGCCAAATTAAGGCCAGTAAAAAATAGTAGATAGTAGGTAGTACATTTTCGAAGCCCCATCTAACTGGGTCCATGGGTGTCCAAACTACGGCCCACGGTCCAGTTTTTATTGGCCCAGGGTCCGAAATTAACAAGCGCCAAGTGCGGTTAGATTTTCCGTTTGGCGACAGTGAAGCGCCAGTTTCGGCGTCTGGTCTATTTTTTGTGCGAGCCGCGAGCGATCCGCGTCAATTCCGGAAGGAAGTCACACCAAGAAACAGAGACAATCCAGTCAATTGTCAAAATACAAGCAATTTTCAAATTAAAATACCGCGAGTTACAAATGCGATCATAGATGAGGTTGACAGTGATTCGCGATCTTCGCAGTAGCTTTATCTTAGAAAATCGCGCAAAAAATGGAGCGCAAATGAGGAGCAGGGAGGGAAACGAGAAAAGCCCTGGCCACAGATGCAGCAAGTTGCTGCAAAATCCAAGCCATTTTCGCCAGTAAGGGAGCAGGTCGGTCAGAATTACATTTATATTTACTATGGTTCACTGAAAAAACCGAACTGTTCAGTTTAGCACACAAGGTTAGACAGGCGCTGAGACCTGTAATATGGTTTAAATAAATAACACGTAAAACAAACAGGATTCAGATAATATATGTTTCTGTTGATGCATCCGCATTTTGGATTCCCAGACATTACAACAACAGCTATGAAAAAAACCTCTACAAATCATTCACTCTTGTTCAATACTAATGGGCTAGTTGCATATCTCCGCCATCTTGGATTTCCGGTCTTGCGAGTGTGTGCGTAGATATTTCCGGCTGTGCTTAAAGTCAGTGCAGAGAACCAGAGAAGTCCAAATATTACCTTCTATATGTTTACAGGATTTATAATATCACTTCATATGCAAATAAGATATACACTGCTATTATCACTATACTACAAATGTTAACTGAGCCAGTGGATTTGAAACCTGTATGTTTCAGTCCGGTGAATGAATTAAATACACTAATGTTCACTACTGTTCACGAAATGAAAGTTGAACTCATGGTGTGTATACACAGCTATATAATGTATTTTATCTTACCAAATATGTAAATGTACAAATTACTTATTTCTCGAAGATGTTTGCATTGTTATTATTATTTTTATATTAAATATTTACCTCGTGAGACGTGGGCTGCGATTTATCTTCAGAAGTATCCATTTCTCAATTGTACACATACATCAGTCTGTTCCATCGTTATTTTCACAAGATTATTTTACACAGTAAAAAATACGTGACTTTTAATATCTGTTTAATCTGATAATTAATGCAAAACAATAACAATGGCTACTCGTAGACAGATAATGATTTATGCTGCAGATCTTTCACAAAACAAATAACCAGATAAAAACACACATGAATGCAAGCGGCGATCTTTTATTTAAGGCAAACCTACCATAATTATACTACGTTTAATTGTACAGTTAGTTATAAATTATGTTATCAAATAAAGTTAATAAAACGCTTTATCAGAAATCTCTGTGCGTCTGTGCGTTTGACAGTCAGAAACAATTATCTTACATAACAGAACAAAACCAGCTCTTCGAAAATGAAAATTATTGCATATTTGAGAGGTTTGTGTTTGAAAAAAGAAATCCCTGTGGACCTGAACTGACGCTGATCCACATAATCAACAGAAGAATAAAGCAATCTCCGCGTTGTATCTTGATGAATTTCCACACAGAGGTACGCAAAATATAGGGAGGATGTTTCCCCATGTTTTTGATATACCACTATGGGCTGTTACATTTGAAAATCTTTAATTATATACATCTAGCCAAGTTTCATATGTAAGTTTCCCTTACAGTCAATGCGAGCGTCGCAAGACCGGAAATAAGTACGCACACACTCGCGTCGCTGAAGCTCACCGGCGCCATCTTGTGCAACTAGCCCATAGGAACACTGAATCAGTTAATTCTCTTAAAGTGACAGTCTTTATATTAATCGAACAGCAACAACCAAGAAATCACTCACTGCTCTTGATTAAAAAGCTTTTTTTTTTTACTTAAATAAAGAATAATCTTTAATTTATAGTCCAAAATGCAATGCTGTTTTACATTTGATTACTTTAATTTCTGTACCTAAAAACTAATGCAAGACCTACCTAAAAAAAACCTGAAAGTCAGTTTATTTTATTTGTATCTTTACTCTATTGTATTTATTTGTGCTGTTGCTTGTATTTAGAATATTCTTAATAATATGATAATATATATTTTTTGAAAGCATAGTTTTTCCATAAACATAGCATATACAACTATACTGAAACCATGAAATAAACCGAACTGTGAAAAAGTTGAACTGTTCCACCCTAATATTTAAATAATCATTTGGCAGACGGAAGCTTTCATTCAAAGCGACATACAGATAAAATCAATGTAAAATACATATATATTACAAATGTATATAATGATAGATGTTTTAAAAGAGCATCTTAATGACAAACTAGCACACTGTTTTACATATGAAGATACACAGGGCGTAGCAAGCTTTTCAAAAGTGTGGGGGATGAATGTGGTTTGTTTATAAACAATAAAAACGATGAATACAGTGACAGAGGGGTACAAAATGTATAACATACAAGATATAAAAAGCTTCCCATTTAAATGAGTGATACTAGATAAGTATAAAAACACACTTGGAACACACGGAAAAAAAGTCAAAACTCTGTGAAAATACCCAACAATAGACTTCAGAATCAAAAAAATCAGAATCAGGAATACTTTAATAATCCCAGGGGGAAATTATTTTTGTTACAAAGTCCAGATATACAAACAACATATATTGAGAACAAAAAAAAATTTTTTTTTTAGAAAAATACAAATATTTATATAGTCGCAACCAACAACAACAACCAACTGGCCAATGAACATATGACCAACTACCACTCATTTGAAAGAACCAAAAGTGCTCTTTCTGCCCTCCTTACAGGAGACAAACTGTTCAGCAATCATTTTTCTGTTTACCCTGTCCAGCTTGTCTTTATGTACATTGCACACAGCAATACTGTTCAGGCGGGTTTGTGTCATGGTGCTGCGAAGCCATGTTTTCAGCCTCCGGAGGCTGCTGAAACTCCTTTCTGACTCTGCTGATGACACAGGCACAACTAGGAGGAGTCGGGTCACTGTTTCGACTTGGTCAAAGAGACCACGGACCTCTGGGGTCATCCCTTGAAGAATAGCAACAATTTCAGTACTAGACTGGAAGCTGTACTTCATTCTGAACAATGCAAGCTGAACTTTGAGGATGTCTGGGTTGATTTCTGGGTACTGTTGGACAACACCATGTATCTTTCCAGTTAAGAGAACTTGTTCCAGGTGCCTTAACATTTGCATTCCCTCCTGCTCAAATCGTTCTCTAAACTGCATGTCAGCAACATCCAGAACTTTGAAGAATTCAGTCCTGTAGTAGTCAGGAGGGGAGACATGTACATGTGCAGGAGCATTACCTGTGAAGCGCTGAGGTGGGATACGTACACGAGGAGAGGCAATAGGAGTGAGATGGAGTGTCTCACACATCCTTGTTGCTTTCATGTAAAGAGCCTGAAAACTCTCTGTGTTTCTCTTTTTGCTGAAACTTTCCTTAACACAGGCAACAGCTGAAAGCATACCATCTAGGGTCTGTGTTCTGCTCTGGAGGGACATATTCAAAACCTCCAACTCCCCTGTGATCTCCAAAGCACATACAAGACCAAGGACAACATTTCCCTGCTGAAATGTCTCGTACAGCCCCTGTGCCTTACTAGCCGCATCAGACTCACTCACTGCCATCTCAGCCAAAGCCTTGATTATGCACTCGTACTGGTTTAGCACAGTGCGGATGGCACTAGTGCGGACCGTCCACCTTGTTGGACACAGAGGTCTTATACTGTGACATGGACCCTCACCCTCCTCAGACCTTGCAATTCCCTTAAATATGTCCTTCAGTTTCCCTGACTGCCCAAACAACACTCCCAACTCATTGACCCAATCCAGAGAATTAGGGATAAATATTGAGGCAGTACAGGACCGCTGTGTAATTAGGTTAACACAGTGGGCAGCACAATGAACATAGGGAGCCAGAGGTTGTATTTTTCTTACAATGGCCTGTGCTCCATTGTATTTGCCAGCCATATTTGCGGCCCCATCGTATGCTTGGCCACGCAACCCAGTGATAGGCAAGTTTAGGCGCTGCAAAACATCCATGACTACTTTTGCTAGATTTTCTCCTGTTGTCAAAGAAACCTCATAAAGACCAATAAATTCTTCATGAGGGACTAAATCTTTGTCAAGATATCTCAAACACACTGCCTCTTGCTCTTTTCCAGACACGTCTCGTGTCCCATCCATCATCACAGAGTACTGCAGGTGTGGAAGTGATCTGATGCTTTCAACTATTTCTCATATGATCACGCTGCTGAATAAAGTCAGGATTTCATTTAGAACCATAGCTGAAGTATATACATCCTTTCTACCACCTGTCAACCACTTGGCTAGAGAGGGGTCATCCTCTGATTTGTACTTCAGAACCTGTTCAAAATTTCCCTCACCACATTCATGGCCCCTAAAAGGTAAGCCCTGCCTAGCCAACATCTGCACAGCACCAATGATTTTGAGAAGACATCCCCTTGCTTCCTCTTGCTGTTTCACACTCACACTAGATAGCTGAACCTGTACTGATCGATCTTCATAGATGTGCGTTGTCATGGCTGTCTTATGACTATCAGATCTCTCATGCACAGTAAATCGCTCAAGGGCTTTTTTCCAATTTTTAAACCCAGATGAAATGAATGCTGAATCAGCATTCTTGGCAAGAGGTGATGTCTCAGAGTTAAAGGCTTTGGAGCAGTAAAAGCACAATACACCCTCAACACCAGGACTCACATGGAGCCATGGAAATTTCTGGTACCACTGAGTTTGAAAACTCAGAGTATATTTAAAGTTTAAATATTTATATTTGTTTGAGTTCTCTGCTACTCTCTCTACCATTTCATCTTCATCGTTATCCTCTCTGACCTCTCCCTCACTCTGTTCTTCTTGTCTGCCTGCTTCGTGTCTGCCTTTTCCTCCCGCTTCATCTCTGTCTTCTTCACTTCTGGCCACATCCTCACATACACCCTAATCAAAACATTTGAAATGAAAACACACCAGACACACGTGTGCACCTGGGATGGAAATAAGCACCACCCATGACACAAACACACACACACACACACACACACATGGCCTCTCTTCCTTCATAGACCCCTTTCAGAAACTGTAACATTATTTTCATTGCTCACCTGAGAACCTTCCTGTGCTCTCTCTGAAACTGATGCCTCCAGCAATTTCCTCTCCTAAAGTGGTAATAATGGGCAGTGGTAAAGGAATAGAGAAAAACAGTTACAGCTGTGGCACTAGCAAACCTCAGGGAATATTGAAAAGTAATATCATGAAATAAATGCGAACAGTATCTAATGGGAATAGGCTACTGTTGTTTAATGTCAACATTTTTCAACTTTCAGCTTTCAACTTCACTTACAGGATTACTCTTGAAAAAGGTGTCAATCTTCTCCAGCCTCTTTCTTTTCTGCATCTTAATGATACTGCGTGACAAAAAGACAGCGGTAAGCTTGATAGTGACATGGGTCTGACAGGACTGTGACTGAGACTGCTAAATCTTGCTTACTTATGGCCTGAAAAGGGGAGAAAAGAGGAGAAAAAAATGCCCACACAAAGCTTTTTCTCTGGTGGTATAAATAATGTAACAATTTACTGTTTTTAAACATTAAAATAATATACACTTTTCTTTCATAGTTCTTCAACAGGTATGCAAACAATGTCATCATTTCTCACTTTTTTCTCCTCAACAGGTAACGTTACAATCAAACACAACAGGGAAGTATCCACAAAAGTATTCAGCTAATCAACAAACAATACTCAAAATATCAAAATCAGTTGCACTGGCAATGACCCATAAATACACTGCTTAACAATGGCAGTTTGTCCCCCCTTCTCGTCAATTCCCTGCCTCCTTCATCACAGTTATGTTATACATTGCATGCCACATAACGTTACATAACCGTATTTAGCTAAGTTAGCTGCTGAACAATATCCCAATAATAGCAATTAGCCTTAGTCTAAAAAACGAAATATAATACCGAAAACACTCGACATGTCAACAAAACGATAACAGAACATCTTCCCAAACACATATCAAGTTTATTTAAAAACCTTGAAAGCACAAACACTCATTCCAAGTACCTGGAAAAGGGAGATGTAAATAACAATAACCATAAGTTCCCGCCTCGCCTCGTCAGAATGAGCTGACCGATAACACTCCAAGAGAGGCGGGACTTAAGGCAGAACAGCCAATCATCAGCCAGTCACATTCAAAGCAGGTGTCATGAGAGGGAGGGGGGAGGAGGCAGTCGCAGCGAGCGCAGACACAGAGCGGCCAGAGAAACGGAGGAGCGACTGTAGTAAGGCGTTTGTGCAAAACTGCGGAAAAACTGCAGAAAACGTGTGGGTGTTGAACCCTCTCACCGGGAAAAGTGTGGGTGTTAAAACACCCACATCCCCCACGGGTGCGACGCCCCTGAAGATACAGTATTTTTTTTAGTGCCAAAATTGACCAGAAACTGATTTTCTATTTCTAGCCTACCATATATAGCCTAGTGTACAATGCTTATTTATTTTGAAGGTGATGAAGGAAGCAACAGTAGCACTAGTGCTGTTAGTGCTCCTGCTTTGAACAAGAGAGGGAGGACAGTTCAGCTTTTGAGTCAGAGCAGGAACCTTCAGCTAAAGTTTAAGCAATAAGCAAAACTAAACATGCTGGCTATACTCTTAGAAAAATATGTGCTTTTATGATTCATAAGGTCATCAGTAGTAGGACTGGGATCATTGGGACATACAATTGATGGCTGCATAATTAATATAGATTATTGAAAGTGCTTATTTGATATTGCAGAGAAACTCGATGTGCAGTGTGAGAGAGAGGGGGATTCAGGGAAAGATGATAGAGACAGTGAATGCCTTGATACTTCTTGATACTTGATTTGATTATTTTGCCTGTCCACAGTCTAAGGATTTTGATTTATTTTTAAGTAAAACCCAATTCAAACAACTGAAAGAGCCAAAGAGTTTATCAGTCTGGTGGACACATGAATTGGGTGGTGACTGCAGCAACAGAGGAGGCCTGGGGTGGAGTCAGATTCCCTGATTTACTGTCCCAGTCCACCACTGCCTACTTTTATTTAGTTTTGAATGGTTCTGTTTAAAAGAAGAAATTTCAACCTTTCTGTAGATAATAGATATAGGATATTTCTAATTTGTTTAGGTCTGTGAGGCGAGTAACCTAGGCTACCTATACGCTGAGTTTTGGTTCATGTCTGAACGTGTTGTGATTATACAAAATAATGAAACATGGATTAAAATTAAGATAAAATAAATTCCAAACGAAATTCGTTTCAAAGAGAGGCTTTGTGTTTTCTGTTTGATGTTTTCTCTCTTCTCTCTCTCTCTTCTCTCTCTCTCTCTGTGTGTGTGTTGGACAGTGCTTGGCTTGTGTCCAGTGTTGAAGTTATTTGTTTATTAATGTAATACTGTTATTATAGTGTACAATTGCACTTTATTATTACACATTGTCTAGCTGTTCATTCTAAAGGTCCAGTCTTGTCTTCTAATTTTTATGTAATTGTTACTCTTTGACATATTGGGTAAATCCTATGGACCAATGCCTGTTGTGATATCTTGATTAATCCAAGTCCTATGGTAAAGTTTCCTCTTACTTGAATGTAGCTCACTAACTTGCCCTAACACACATGTACACTCACATACACCTACAGAACCTCTCCTGACTTTCTCTTTCTCGCTCTCTCTAGTTCTCTATCTCTCCCTCCCAGTCTTGAAATCCCCAATCCTTCTTTTTAACAAAAAAGAACCCTGCTGAAGCTGGTGAAGATGAAGGTCTGATGAAGCCCTTGGATGAGGAGCGTGGCTTCCTCCATGATCTGGAGAATCCTCCCGTCACCGAGGGGTCGTCCATCTAGCGCCTCCACTGCCAAGAGTGAGTTACAGGGAGTTAGGGTCAATTGGCAATTCCTCAGGCGTGATGTGGGTCGTTCCTAGTTGCATTGGTTCCTGACTCATGGCCGCTTCGTGAGACATGTGGACTGGAGCTTGTGTTGGGCGTCGTGAGCGGATCAAATTGTCAATACGGATGGTGAGATCAATGAATTCATTCAGATTCCTACCCTCGTCACGGCAAGCCACGCTGCAGCAGACATGCCTTCTTTCCCCTATTGTGTTCCAGTGAGCTTTAGATAAGGATGACCTCTCACGATTGCCTCTCCTGCATGGAGCCAATCAAACTCTCTGATGGCCATGAATCATGTGACTTTTGCTTGAGTCACACCCATGCAGAGGCAAGGCTAGGGGATTGCACTGCCTCCACTGTGGAGATAGGAGCCTTCAGACTCTCAAGATCCGTGTTGCCATTGTCCAAGGCAATGAACTCTCCCAAATATCTCTGACATGATCTTCCTCTGCCGCCTCTATTGAGCCAAGTAGTAAAGTGTCGCGAGCTTCTGGTGTTAATCTGTCTGGGTCAGGTGATGTGCTCCCCACCCCCTTGGTGCAGCATCCTTTCGAGTGTACTTCATGACCACTGATCTCCATCCCTCCCCCAGTGCAAGATATGAGGTTTTTCAGTGCCATGGAGGATGCTGAGGATGAAGATGATGCCATTTCAGTGGCAGCGTCTGTGAGGGAGGAGTGTTCCACCAGCCCGCTGGATTACACAGCACCCCACGGCAGCGATGCAGGGGACATTATAGTGATGTCAGGCTCTTAAGCATCCTGACCAAGGCGGTTGATGAGCGCGGTTTGGGGATGGGTGCTTCCTGCCGGCCAGAAGCCGTCTGGATGAGTGGTACCTCCAGTCGGACCATGGCTGAAAGGACACCCCGGACACAGAAGTCTTCAAAGAGCTCCGACGCACCATGGATCTGGCTCTCAGAGCGACAAAAGTTACAGCTCATGCGATCAGCTACAACATGGGGAATCTTGTAGTGCTGGATCGTGACCTGTGGCATACCCTGACTGAGTCGAAAGACTCGGAGAAGACAGACCTTCTGGATGCACCCATGAATCCATCAGGTTTTTTTAGGTCAGCAGTGGAGATGTTCACATAGTGCTTTATTGAAGTGCAAAAACAGTCTGAGGCCATTAGCCACTTCCTGCCAAAACGCGCTGACATGAACCCTCCTGTGCATTCCCACTCCTCTGGAAAAACCGATGAGCCGGTGTTGAGGCCAAGACAGCTGCTTCTGGAATCAAAGCCACATTCCTGACTCTGTCTGCACCTAGTGAATATGAGCCACAGAAGAAGTCTGTTTGCTCCGCTGTGTGTGTTCAACACGCACCCCTGCTTGTTGTGGGCAGCAAGAACGATTGTCATATTTGTGCTTTGACTGTTCCTTTTATCTATATATATATTAGTGGTGGGCCGTTATCGGCGATCAGCCGTGAGACTCTTATGGGGCTGGTTACTCGTGCTTTGTTCGGTGCAGAGAGAGAGAGAGAGCCGCGTATCATGGACAGTGACACTGAACCGAGCTCTCTTCTGCGAAGTTCTCCTCGAAGTCCCTCCTGCACCTGAACGATGCCACTGTTCTGGTGTTCAGGGCTCACAAAAAGAAAGGCGTCTCAAAACACTTAAACATCGAATTTGCTTATTTTTGCTCTTGTGCCAACAAATAGATACAAAATATCCACCTTGGAAATTATGCTCGAATAAACTGTCAGTTATTTCTTAGGTGAAAGTAAACAGTTGAGGAAAAAAATGGGATGTGTATTATATTGGATGCGTTCATCGTCTCTTAACGTGACCGTGCCTAATTTAGCTACTGGCTGCTGTAATGTTAATCCAAGAAAATGAAAATGAAAATCACTCACTGCTCTTGACTGAATTACTTTGTAGTTTTAAAAGTCAAACCAAAAATTATTCAGACACCAGATATCAATTTTGATATTGTGGAAGATTTTTATTAGTAAGATTTTAATCAATCAAGAATAATCAATGTGAATCTAGCCATTTTTGTTGCTAGTTGTTTTTCCATTATAATCCTATAGGTAAAGGATATAAAGGAATATACCTACGTGCTGGAATGTTCAGAACTGATGAGAAACATATGGTCACACATACAGAAAGGGCCTTTCTTTATACCAAAACAAGTAGAGGGCCTCTTCTCCCTAGGGAGGTATTAAAATTTCAAGCATAAGGAAAAAGTCTGACTATTTGGAAACGCCCTGTATAGGGTATATAATGAGATGCAACCTAGCATTCGAGAGATCTCCTTGCAAGGAACTCTCGGCTTTGTTTTGCTTAAAATAAAGTCTTTTCTTCTGAGAGAAAAATCCCTGACTGAGTTTGATTCTTCTGAGAACCGGCAAAAGACACGATAATATATATAGCAAAACTGTAATAATGTGAGAAATGTTGAAGGTGTCTAAATGTTGAAGGTGAATAAATGTAGGTTTGATTGTATATTTCATTTTTACATTGAATACTATCCAGTGCTGACCCCAGCTACGGCCCTGCTCACGCCTGTTTCACACATACTCCTTCTGCAGTGCATATGCAGTCCGTGTGCGTTACGTATGTGGTGCAGCACGGACTCGATGTGCTTTCACACAGGACATGTTTGCAGTCCACTACTCGGTACGTAAAGGATCGCTGCACTGCTGCAGACGCAACGCTACTGGAACGCTACTGGAATCCGTTAACATGGGTGCGTAAAAAAAATATGCAACGCATACGCACTGCAGACGGAGTACGTGTGAAACAGGCATAAGGTTGTTTGCACCTTGTGCAATGTGGAATTAGTTTACAGCTCTTTCAAACACTTTGTGATGCATTTTGGAAACAGGAGATGAGCCCCTTTTCTAATGCACCACCTAGCTTGATAAACCCCTTCTCAAAGACTTACTGTTTGTCAAATGTATTTGGGTAACACACATATTCTGAATGCCTTCGGCAGAATTCGAATGAGCCATTTTAATCTAGATTAATCTAGATTAATTTCAAGATCACAGTGAGATTAATCTAGATGAAAAAAAATAATCTATGCCCACCATTAATATATATATATATATATATATATATATATATATATATATACCGTAATTCCTCAAATAAAAACCGATAATCAAATAAATGCCGGACCTCTGATAGTGGCCAGGGGCGTGATCAATACGGACAAATAAAGGCTGGTCATAAATAAAGGCCGGAGGAAAATATGTGAAGTAGAGCCAGATAACGAACGTACATGCCCACTGCAGGAGCGTTTCTCATTCTCGAGTCAAGAACCGGTTGCATCGGTTTTCGGAATTACCAGTACTCTGAACCGAGAACCGTTTCTGTCAGACGCGTCCGATTCAAGAACCGAGGAGCTGATGATACCGGCATGCGTGATTCAGCGTGAGGCAGACTGACACACAGAGCGTCTGAACCGAACTGATTCTTTTGGTGATTGATTCTGAACTGATTCTGTGCTAATGTTATGAGCATGGGTAATCCGAAGAGTTGAATCAAGGGCAATCATTGCCAATGACGCCGTTACGTCGAGCGCAAAAGAACTGTCTGTGTTTGATGTGTCGTGTGAATAGTGTGTGCATGTGTGTGCGTGTGTGTGTGTGTGTGTAGGTACTGGGAGGCTGTGCTGGAGCTGCTGTGGCCCAGATTTGAGCTGATTTTGGAGATGAACATCCAGAGCATTGATATATATATATTTAAAAATTCACCTCAATATCAGGGCAATTTTCCTCCTCTCACTCCACTCTCCTCCATTACTCACTCTCACACTTGTGTGATATTAAACTCCCTGCCCCCCAATGGTGAGTTATCCATCACGCTGTTGCACAGTTGCACTGTCACAGTTCACAGAAGCGTGGCAGACGTTGCAAAGGATATCAGAGGGGGTTATGAAATCAAAAAAAGAAATGGCTACATGCTTCAGTTCATCCGCACACCACCCGTTTCAACAGTGTGTTCATGTCCACTGTACAGTAGCAGAATGCCTCAGTTCTGTATGAGGAAATACACAATCTTCTTGCAAAACACACTGTAGAGACAGTGTCCCTTGCAGATTGTGAGAGCTGCTTCTACAGTCATTATTTTCTAGTGCCAAAGAAAGACGGCGGACTGTCAAATCTTTGATTTTTGAAGCGCTTGTTCAAATTGATTATGCTAAGGCAAATCCTCTCACACACCAGACTGAGATATTGGTTTTTCGCCGTGGATTTAAAGGATGCTTATTTCTACATTCAGGTAGCCCCCCACCACAGGCCCACTTCCTGAGATTTGCATTTGAGGGGATAGCATATCAATTCACGGCTCTACTCTTCGGTTTATCCCTTGCCCCTAATACGTTTACGAAGTGCATGGATGCTGCTCTCTTTTTTCTAAAGCAGAGCGGAATGCGATTCCTTGACTCAATGATTGGATAGTCTAAGTTCAATCAGAGAGCTCGCTGCTCAGCGACAATCTCAGACTTCTAACTCATGGTCAGAAAAGGAGAAATTGTGGCACATAAACTGTCTAGAGCTCTGTGCTTTACACCTAGCACTCAAGTTTTTTTCCCAGACATTATCCACTGTCACGTTCTCATCAGGATAAAAAACATGACAGTGGTAGTGATTATAAATCACCAAGAGGGTGTGAGCTCGCAGTCACTGAGATTGGTGAGATACCTTCATCTGTGGGCAGATCGACACCTCGTCTCCATCAGGGCAGTACATGTCCCCAGATCCCTGAATCGCGGCGCAGACTTACTGTTGAGGGGAGGGGGAGTCCACGGAGAGTGGAGATTACACCTTTTGACAGTCAATATGATTTGGAGTGTATTTGACAGGGCAGAGGTGAATCTATTTGCATCAGCAAAGAACACTTGTTTCCCACTTTTTTATTCACCGACACAGTCTCCCTTGGGTGTGGATGCACTTGCTCACAGCTGGCTGAAGGTACGCAAGTATGCCTTTCCTCTAGTGAAACTTCTGCCTTGCTTGCTTGGCAAAATCAGAGAAGAAAGGGAATCTGTAATGTTAGTGGAACCGAAATGGATTCCTCAGAGATGGATTCCCAGAACTAGTGAGGATGCTGATCATACAATTTTTAAAAGAAGCAATAAGGCTGAACCTTCCTCGCGCTTCCACCTTACCCACTTGGGACTTGGAGCTTGTACTTGAAAACCTCACGGGACCCCTGTTCGAGCCCATACAATTGGCAAGCTTGCGAGTGCTCTCTCCCAAGACAGCACTCCTGCTCACACTGGCTTCTGTTAACTGAGCTTGGGACCTGTAGGCACTGTCAATTCAGGACTCGTGTATTGAGTTCAGGCCAGGAGATTGCAGACTCACCTTAAAGCCTAAGAAGGGTTATGTGCCTAGAGTTCTATTTAAAGTGCAGGTCATAACACTGCTGTCTATCTTAAAACACTGGCCGGGCCAGAGCTGCTGTACATTTCTACATTTTTGCTGTATCCTGTAAGTGCGGTGCACATTTATATCGAGAGCTCTAGACAGTTCAGGCTCTTGGAGCAGCTATTTGTATGCTTTGGAAGGTGCACAAAAGGTCTGCCTGTGTCCAAGCAAAGGCTGTCACATTGGATCATTAACACAATTGCTTTGGCTTACGGCTCTAAGTGTCACGTCCCCGGGCTGATCTGTATGTTTTTCCCTATAGTGTGTGGTTGTTTACACTTACCATGTGCTTCTGTGTCACCGTGGTGCCTGTCTCCACCCTCTTGTTTCATTATTATCAGCCTGCTCTGCATCATGATAATCACTCCTTCTCTATTTAGTCTCCTCATGTGTGCTGCCTGTTGTCAGATCGTCGTGTTGTTCTCGTCCATGTCTCAGCTTTGTCCACATCTCTTGTTTAGCCTCCACAGAGATCGTGCCGGTTTTGTTTTCATCCTCTAGTTTTGTTTTTTTCCACTTCCTCCTGCTTTCAGGCAGCGCTACTCTCCAGCCTTCCATGCTAGTGATCACCGATCGCTGTCACTCCTCTTCTTCGCAGCATCGTAGCGCGCCACCAGTTACCCACCTTAACAGCGCCCCCGCCTCCCTGTCAGTTTATCCGGGCATTGCATCAGTGGATTTCCTAGTGGAATTCGTCCAGGAGGCTCTTTTGGATCTCCTCCAGACTGCCCTGTTCCTGGATAGTTTTTGTTTGTTAATTTTAATTTTTTCTGTCCTTTGAAATTAAAGCCCATCTATTAAACTGACCTTTTAAACACCTGCAACTGAGTCCCAGTCTCGCTCTGACAGAACGATCTGACCCCACTAGCCTGTCTCAGTGCTCCCTAGTCTTGGCCCTCCAGCCCCGCCTGTATGCCCAGGAAGAGACTAAGGTGGCTTATGTTGTAATCCTCCTCACAGACAGGGCCTGTGACTGGGGAACTTCAGTATGGGAGGCCCGGGCTCCCTTTTGTGCCTCTTTTGAGTCCTTTCGACAGGAGATGGTCAAATTATTCGATCGTTCTGCTCGGGGTAATGAGGCAGCAGCCCAGCTGGCACAGCTACGGCAAGGAGGCCGTTCAGTGACTGAGTCTGCCATTGAATTCAAGACCTTAGCAGCGGCCTGTGACTGGAATAAGGGGGCTTGCAGAGCTGTGTTCCGTGCTGGACTAGATGAGGAGATCCAAGACATGATTGCCACCCAAGAGCTTCCACGCAGTTTTGATGATCTGGCCGACTTGGCCCTCCGTGTTGAGAGCTGCCTTCACCTTCATCACCAACAATTGACTGCTCGCACTTCTTGGAGGGTGGGAGAAATGACCAGCGAATCCACCCCGGTCCTGCCTCACCCGGGGCTTCTGTCTCTACTGTGGGAGGGCCGGACACTTCGTCAGAAAATGCCAGCTAAATGCCAGGGCCCATCAGTAGCCAGGGGGATTCTGATGGGCACATCTCCTCTTAATTTCCCCCACTCTTCCCACACACTACTTCCCATGGGTGTCCAGTTTGTAGGTTCTAGTCACTCCTGTTCGGCCCTGGTGGATTCTGAGGCTGGTGGTAGTTTCATGGACACGGCACTGGCCAAGCAGTGGGGAATTCCTGCCATTCCCCTCTCTACTCCTATCTCTGTTCGGTCTCTTGATGATTCCCCCATCACCACCATCACTCACCTCACCCCTCCTGTAAGTCTTATCGTTTCTGGCAATCACCATGAGATAACCGAGCTGTACCTTCTTGACTCCCCGAGTGCCCCCGTGGTTCTGGGACACCCGTGGTTGGTGCAGCATGGCCCTCATGTGGATTGGGCCAGAAATTCAGTTTTGTCTTGGGAGCAGTCTTGTCTTGAGTCTTGTTTGGATTCTGCCTCTTTTCCTGGTGCTGTGTTTCCTGTTGTGCAGGTGGATGATGCTGATCTGTCCAGGGTGCCGGAGGAGTACTGCGATCTGCGGCAGGTCTTCAGCAAGTCCCGGGCTGTGTCCCTGCCTCTGCACCAGCCTTATGATTGCCTCCTCCCAGGCACTTCTTCGCCCAGAGGTCGGTTATATTCCCTGTCTGGTCCAGAAAGAGAGGCTATGGAAAAATATATTCGTCAGTCCCTTGATGCCGCTCTCATCCGTCTCTCCTTGGCTCCTGCCGGCACAGGGTTTTTCTTTGTTAAGAAGAAAGATGGCTCCTTGCGCCCTTGTATTGATTACATAGGTTTGAATGACATTACCGTTAAGAATAGGTACTGTTAGGATGTACCGGCAGCCAGGTGTAAATAAGACAATAGGGAACAAATTGCACAGTTCAGAGTGGTTTTAATCCCCAGGGTGCAAAAATAGTTCTCCAGAGTGTGCAATGTAGCAATAGTCAAAAACAAAGCAAAAAATAGCAAAACAAAAAAAAAAAGTTATTTACAATATTCAAACAAATGTAAATTTGGCTATGCCAATATCTAGGCCCAAAAATACAGGTGTAATTCAGCCTCTCCATACAACCCACCTCTCCCCTTAAATGGCTGCCTTTTAAAGCTTTGGCTCCTCCTATATTTGGAACATACCATGTTAAGGGGGGGAATTCTATAATTTACAATCAGGTGATAAGATAAAACCATAATAACATCATTATAGTTTGGCTTTACAACATACATCACCTATATCTATAACAGTTTAAAATGCTCAAAGACAATAAAGATATGACTTACAAGGAAACACTTACATACATGGTGTTCTCCCTCCCCTATGAGGTCAAAACCGGATGGAGAAATCTGCCATGAGCAAATGTTAGCTTAAATATGGCTACTTCCCATGTGGACAAGTTTGCCAAAGTGAGGGGTGCAACCGAAGGTATGTCTAGCTGTTTGAAATGTATTGAAGTTACCTTGATAATTAAATTAAATGAAATAAACACTTATGTAAAGTATTCTGGTCTTCTTTTCTTGTGCTGAACACTAAACATTTAAACAAATAACATTTAACAGACAAAAACAAAACTAACTACTTGAGATGAAAACTGGGATGTCACAACACCAAAATTAGCGCTACACACATACAACTATATAAGGATGGTATATTTTTGCCGGCATTTCGTTTGTATGTGTAATGGTGGAAAATGTTTGTTGTGTGCACATGCCCATACTCAATCCCTTCACAATAAAAGTCCTAGGTCACAGTCAGTCTGTGACATTTCCCCCTCCTTCTCCAGACACCTCTTGAGGTGTCCTTGATAGAAAGTCAGCTGTGCAATTTTGAGACCCAGTTCTGTAAAGCACTTCAAAATCAAAAGGCTGAATAGCCAGAAACCACCTAGTGATTCGGGCATTGGTGTCTCTCATCTGGCCTAACCAGGCCAGGGCCCGATGATCAGTCTCTAGCCGGAACTTACGTCCAAGCAAGTAATAGCGCAGAGAGTCCAACGCCCATTTTACTGCAAGGCATTCCTTCTCCACCGTTGAGTACTTTGTCTCCCTAGGAAGGAGCTTCCTGCTGATATAGGCAACTGGTTTTAGATGTCCTTGTTCACCCTGCAACAGCACAGCTCCCAGGCCATGCTCTGAAGCATCAGTCTGCACAGTGAACAGTTTCTCAAAGTCCGGACTTTGGAGCACTGGTTCCTTACATAAAGAGTCCTTCAAATCATTAAAGGCCTTTTCACAGTCCATAGTCCAATTCACCTTGTTTGGGAGGCATTTTTTGGTGAGGTTAGTCAGGGCAACTGCCCGGGCTGAGAAGTTTGGCACAAACCGTCGGTACCAGCCAACCAGTCCCAAAAAGGACCGTACTTGTTTTTTGGTCACAGGTCTCTCAGCATTCTTAATGGCTTCGATTTTACCAACTTGTGGACGGACCACACCATGTCCTAGTACATACCCCAGATATTGGGTCTCAGCCTTGGCCAGGGCACACTTATCTGGGCGAATGGTCAATCCAGCAGTCTTTATCCTTTTTAACACCTCTTGCAAATGCCCTAGGTGTTCTTCCCAGCTCTGGCTAAAAATAATAATATCATCCAAATAGGCTGCAGCAAACATTCCTGTCCCCTGGAGAATCTGATCCATCATTCTCTGAAATGTTGCTGGAGCCCCATGAAGCCCAAATGGAAGAACTTGGAACTGAAATTGTCCAAACGGGGTTTTAAAGGCTGTAAGCTCCTTGCATTCTGGCTTCAATGGCACTTGCCAATATCCCTTGCAGAGATCAAGAGTGCTGAGGTATTTTGCTCTTCCAAGTCTTTCAACCAGTTCATCCACTCTTGGCATGGGGTAGGGGTCAAACTTACTGACACTATTGAGCTTACGGAAGTCCAGGCAGAACCGGAGCGTGCCATCCTTCTTGGGTACCAGCACAATAGGGCTGCTCCATTCGCTGGTGGACGGTTCTATTACCCCCAGAGTCTGCATGGTCTCCAACTCCTCTTTCATCACTGGCAGCAGCCTTTCAGGCACACGATAGACGGGCTGTCGGATGGGTTTAGGGTCATTCAGGATGATAGAATGACAGATCAGGTCTGTCCTACCAGGTGAGTCCATGAAAAGCTGGTCAGGTAAGCATCCCTTTAGCTGTTGTCTCTGGTTCTCAGTCAAGTGATCAAGATTCAACTCACTCTTGCCTGGATGTCCAGGAATGTATTGCTCCTCAGCCTCCTCTTCCTCTTCTACTGCTCTCACAAACATAGCATTATCAGCCAATAGGACTGGCGTGCCCTCGGCCATATTTGATAGAGGTATGCGGGAATGCCATCTTTTTAGCATGTTGATATGGAAGACCTGCAGGGGCTGGCTCCTTGAAGGAATCTCAATTTCGTAGGTCACTGGACCCACTTTCTGCTTCACTTTATAGGGACCTTGCCACTTCGCCAACAACTTGTTTTCTGATGTTGGCAACAGCAAGAGGACCTCTTCACCAGACTGGAAACTGCGTGTTCGAGCTGCCTTATCATACCACTCTTTCTGCTGGGATTGTGACTGGAGCAAGTTCTTTTGAGCTTGCGCTGTGGTCTTTTGAAGCTGCTCCCTCATCTTGAGGACATAAGTGAGGATGTTTTGCTTATGGGGCTTATGTGTATCCTCCCAGCTCTCCTTCAGTACATCCAAGGGTCCTGGCCCTTCACCCTGGCTGCTACACCATCACTGTCGGTACCTGAAACTCTGGTACTCTCCATATCCAGCTGCATTTGGTTGACTTGATGGCTGAGGACTTTGTAGTGTTGTTCTCGTCGGGTCATTTCTCGCTCCTGCCGTTCGTCCCGCTCTCGCTGATATCGCATGAAGGAATCGAACATGTGTGCAAGAGTCGTAATTGCAGAATCCCCTCCAGCTGATGGAATCTCAACAGGTTGCACACTTGCCTCTGAGGTACCTTCTACAGCACCCTGATCCATGTCCTGAACTGTGGCTTCCTCAGGCTGACTCCTTAGTTTGGGAGGCATGTCAGAAGAGGGAAAAAAAAAATCCCCACTTGTCGCTCAACCGGTACTTATCCCACTTCTGACACCACTTGTTAGGATGTACCGGCAGCCAGGTGTAAATAAGACAATAGGGAACAAATTGCACAGTTCAGAGTGGTTTTAATCCCCAGGGTGCAAAAATAGTTCTCCAGAGTGTGCAATGTAGCAATAGTCAAAAACAAAGCAAAAAATAGCAAAACAAAAAAAAAAGTTATTTACAATATTCAAACAAATGTAAATTTGGCTATGCCAATATCTAGGCCCAAAAATACAGGTGTAATTCAGCCTCTCCATACAACCCACCTCTCCCCTTAAATGGCTGCCTTTTAAAGCTTTGGCTCCTCCTATATTTGGAACATACCATGTTAAGGGGGGGAATTCTATAATTTACAATCAGGTGATAAGATAAAACCATAATAACATCATTATAGTTTGGCTTTACAACATACATCACCTATATCTATAACAGTTTAAAATGCTCAAAGACAATAAAGATATGACTTACAAGGAAACACTTACATACATGGTGTTCTCCCTCCCCTATGAGGTCAAAACCGGATGGAGAAATCTGCCATGAGCAAATGTAATCTTAAATATGGCTACTTCCCATGTGGACAAGTTTGCCAAAGTGAGGGGTGCAACCGAAGGTATGTCTAGCTGTTTGAAATGTATTGAAGTTACCTTGATAATTAAATTAAATGAAATAAACACTTATGTAAAGTATTCTGGTCTTCTTTTCTTGTGCTGAACACTAAACATTTAAACAAATAACATTTAACAGACAAAAACAAAACTAACTACTTGAGATGAAAACTGGGATGTCACAACACCAAAATTAGCGCTACACACATACAACTATATAAGGATGGTATATTTTTGCCGGCATTTCGTTTGTATGTGTAATGGTGGAAAATGTTTGTTGTGTGCACATGCCCATACTCAATCCCTTCACAATAAAAGTCCTAGGTCACAGTCAGTCTGTGACAGGTACCCCCCTGCCCTTAATGTCATCTGCCTTTGAACTTTTGAAGGGAGCCAAGGTCTTCAGTAAGTTGGACCTCCGTAATGCTTATCACCTGGTTCGGATTCAAGAGGGGGATGAGTGGAAGACAGTATTCATCACTCCTTCGGGACATTATGACTACCGGGTGCTACCCTTTGGCCTGACAAATGCCCCAGCTGTTTTCCAGGCCCTGGTTAATGACGTGTTGCGAGACATGGTTAACAAGTTTGTCTTTGTGTACCTTGATGACATTCTTATTTTTTCTCCTTCACGTCAGGTACACACCCAACACGTGCGCCAGGTGCTACAACGGCTGCTGGAGAACCAGCTATATGTTAAAGCGAAGAAGTGCGTTTTCCACTCCAAGTCAGTTCACTTCCTGGGATATATCATTTCCGCGGAGGGGATCAAAGCAGATCCCGCTAAGGTAAGGGCCGTAGCCAAGTGGCCACCTCCAGACTCACGTAAGGCACTGCAGCGGTTTCTGGGATTTGTCAACTTCTACAGGCACTTTAGTCAGGTTGCTGCACCCTTGACAGCTCTTACCTCCACTAAGGTACCGTTTAGATGGAATTTGAATGCTCAGGAGGCCTTTAATGACCTAAAGTCCAGATTCATTTCTGCTTCTTTCGTTTCCAGACCCTGAACGTCAGTTCATTGTGAAGGTGGATGCTTCTGAGATCGGAAAAGGTGCGGTCCTTTCTCAGAGATCCCCCAGAGATGGGAAGGTACATCCCTGTGCCTACTACTCTCACCGCCTGAGCCCAGCAGAACGGAATTATGACGTAGGGAACCGGGAGCTGTTGGCGGTCACACTGGCCTTGGGTGAGTGGCGTCACTGGCTGGAGGGGTCAGCACAGCCCTTCTTGGTTTTGACGGACCATTAGAATTTGGAATATGTCCGTTCGGCCAAGATGGTGCATTCACGCCAGGCCCGATGGGCACTCTTCTTTGGCCGGTTCAACTTCTCTCTCTCGTATCGCCCAGGCTCCAAAAATATAAAACCTGATGCCCTCTCCCATCTTTACAGGGATACTAGGAGAACGGGTGCATCAACTGAAACCATTATCCCTAAAGAAATTGTGGTGGGGTCCCTCTCCTGGCACGTAGAGAGGAGAGTGCTGGAAGCCATACGAGAGAGAGAGGTGCCAAGGGAGTGCCCAGAGGGTAGACTTTTCGTGCCGGCTGAGCTGCGCCCTGAAGTCCTCCAGTGGGGGCATTCATCCAAGTTGGTTTGTCATCCTGGGGTTCTGAGATCTCTGGCTGCCATCCGCCAGCTATTTTGGTGGCCATCCATGGCCCAGGATGTCAGGCAGTTTGTGTTTGCCTGCCCAATTTGCACTCAGAACAAGAGTTCTAATCAGCCTCCTGTTGGTCTGCTACACCCCTTACCCATCCCCTCCCGCCCCTGGTCACACATAGACCTTGACTTTGTCTTCCACCATCGAGGGGTAACACCGTAGTATTGATGGTGATTGATCGCTTCTTTAAAGCAGCCCATTTCATCTTCCTTCCAAAACTGCCTTCAGCTAAGAAGACAGCTCAAGTGGTGTTTGACCACATCTTCCGGATTCATGGCCTTCTGGTGGACGTGGTTTCTGATAGGGGGCCACAGTTTGTCTCCCAGTTCTGGAAGGAGTACTGTCGACAGATCGGGGGCTCTACGAGTCTGTCGTCAGGTTTTCACCCTCAGACCAATGGGCAGTCCAAGCAGGCAAACCAGGTTCGGGAACAAGCTTTCCGCTGCCTGACATCCCATAATCCGAGTTCTTGGAACCAACAGTTATTCTGGATTGATTATGCCCATAACTCCTTGGCAGTGGTGGCCTCAGGTATGTCTCCATTCCAGTGCTCCATTGGTTTTCAACCTCCTATGTTCCCATCACAGGACCCTGATGTTGCAACTGAGTCCCAGTCTCGATCTGACACTAAGAGCATGAAATGTCCTATAGGAGTTTGGGCCCACTCAACCTGTGGACTCGCATCTTCGTTGGCCTGGACAAACGGCATATCTATTCAAGACATTTGCAGGGTGGCAGGCTGGTCATCACCCAGCACTTTTTTGAGGTTTTATAACCTAGATGTTTTGTCGCTTACCTCACATGTGCTGTCAGTAACTGTCTTTTAAGACATGAGCACCATCATACTCTGCTTATTTGAGCACCGGTATGACGATTGCATCATAAAACATAATTTCATTGAAATTAAATAAACTTCAACTAATCTATATGTGATAGCTCTGGAGCCACCACCATTTCACATTTTCTTTTTCACCTGCATTAACTCTGCTCCTGGTGTGTTTTACATGGTTTTGACTAGGTCCTGTAGACCTTAGCTGTATTTTACAAGGGTGTCAATATCATTGCCTCTATCATTATAGTTCTTTATGTGAAACTTAATCGAGCCAGGCTCCATCGCAGTGACACTCACTCGGTTACTCATGTAACCTCAGTTCCATGAGATGAGGGAATGACACATTGCTCTTATTGCCGTGTCACCAATTTCAGGATTTTAGAATGCCAATTTGCTTTAGTCAAGATTCTGAATGGATGATGTACAAGCGCTGCTTTATATAGAGTGTGAGCCCCTCATAATTCAGGCACTTCAGTAGTATTTGGAGGAAAAGGTAATTCCAATAGCAGGGAACAGAGGTTACGTGAGAAACTGAGAACACGTCTTCTTTTTGGTGAAGAAAAAGCACACAATTTTGAGTGTGTAGTAGAAGAGTAGGCAAGCTTTAGGACATATTATCATTTCACACAATTGCGTCCTTAAAGGACCGTCTGTCACATAGTTACATGCTCCCTGACACTATAAACTGATCTGTCAATCATCTTGTTACAGTTAACATCCTCCACATTTAATTTAACCTCTTACCATATTGTAGAGAAATGAAGTAACACGCTGATCTTTGTGCCGTGGGTCTTTATGCAGATAATTCTGCTCATATTTTCTGCATAATGATGCATTTAAAGTTAACAACCAAACGGATGTTTATAAAAGTTTACATTGCTGTTGCAGATGAAATAGAATATAGATAACATGTAACATAAAGTGTGCCAAGAACACATCCCCCACACCATTACACCACCACCAGCAGCCTGCACAGTGGTAACAAAGCATGATAGATCCATGTTCTCATTCTGTTTACGCAAATTCTGACTCTACCATCTGAATGTCTCAACAGAAATCGAGATTCATCAGACCAGGCAACATTTTTCCAGTCTTCAACTGTCCAGTTTTGGTGAGCTCGTGCAATTTGTAGACTCTTTTTCCTATTTGTAGTGGAGATGAGTGGTACCCGATTGGGTCTTCTGCTGTTGTAGCCCATCCCCCTCAAGGTTGTGCATGTTGCGGCTTCACAAATGCTTTGCTGCATACCTTGGTTGTAACAAGTGGTTATTTCAGTCAAAGTTGCTCTTCTATCAGCTTGAATCAGTCGGACCATTCTCCTCTGACCTCTAGCATCAACAAGGCATTTTCACCCACAGGACTGCTGCATACTGGATGTTTTTCCCTTTTCACACCATTCTTTGTAAACCCTAGAAATGGTTGTGCGTGAAAATCCCAGTAACTGAGCAGATTGTGAAATACTCAGAGCGGACCATCTGGCACCAACAACCATGCCATGCTCAAAATAGGTTAAATCACCTTTCTTTCCCATTCTGATATTCAGTTTGGAGTTCAGGAGATTGTCTTGTCCAGGACCACACCACTAAATGCATTGAAGCAACTGCCATGTGATTGGTTGATTAGATAATTGCATTAATGAGAAATTGAACAGGTGTTCCTAATAATCCTTTAGGTGAGTGTGCTATTGTAAGAAAAGGTGATGAGGACATTGAAGATCTTGATGAAGATGTTTATTGGAACATAGCTGTCACAAAGTACATGTAGTAACTTGGGTTCAAACCTTTTATACATTTTCAGTTTACTACCCTTCATGTAAATGAAGTTGATCATGTTGTAACAGCTGTAATCTTTGTGTTAATTAAGTTCTGACAAATGGTCTACAAACAACACAACTGTTGACTTCCTCTTCTCTCTAATAATTAAGCCATTTTGGGAAATGAGCATGATCAAACACAGTGCTTTAAGTGGCCCAAAAGAGGTGCCGGTACTCTATTATAGCATATATATAAATATATATATTTATTTAATATATATATATATATATATATATATATATATATTTAAAAAATATATATAAAAAAATATATAAAAAACACTATATATATATATATATATATATATATATATATATATATATATATAGTATTACACAATTATATATATAAAAAAACACTATATATATATATATATATATATATATATATATATATATATATATATATATATATATAATTGTGTAGCGGAGTATCTTTTTGTACACAGTGGCGCGAACTGTCAAACAAAAAAAAACAAAAAGGGGATAAAAAGGTCATATTGTCTTTGTGCATATAGATTATTTCGATAAATTAATATCTAAATTCGTGCCTAGCCGCTTACGGTATTTTTTTAGAACTTAGAAAAAAGATCCTGCAGCCAATTAGCAGCCGGCGGGGGCTGGTTGCAGAACGACTCAACCTCCGCAGACAGTTTTTAATGTTTATCAGACAATAACTACTCAAGATTTTGCTTTAGTATAATTTTGGGGACAATTAGGGCCAGATTCGGGATTCGGGACAACAGTTTCGATTTCGGGACTGTCTGGAATTTTTCGGGACATCTGGTCACCCTGCCTGAAAGAGCTACTGCATTAACTTCATTAGTTTGCGTCTGAGCTGCAGCGATATGGCGGGGTGTCAGCCAGCGAGTCATCTGATTTTGACCGTTTTGATGTAGTACTCAGAATCTGAAGCCAGGAGAGCATATTAAGTGTTGTTCACTGCATTTGAATTTTTGTCCGCGTTTCACAAATTCTCTCCGGCCACGTTAAGTTGTTACTGACAGCGACAAAAGCAACGTATGCGCTTCTCACTTGTAAAAGTCATGGGTATGTGGGTGATGTAGTCTCTGCTCTCAGTGGGATGAATTAGGAAGCTTACATTGTGATGGGCGCTCTGAAAAACGGCAGCACTGGCAAAGGATTAAAACCTCTATTAAAACAGATGTCCAAATGAGCGTACCGGTACGCTAAAAGCACGTTCCTGGCGCACGGAGAGGTGGCGGTATGCTCAAGAGCTATATTTGGAAGTGGCGGTACTGAGTACCGGTGCGTACCGGCCCACTTAAAGCACTGATCAAACATATTGTGAAGTGGAAGCTGGGTCGAGGCAGACTATTGTCATGAGCAAAAGTCATTTGTTGGTTGTTTCCATTCTGCCCTCTTGTGTTCTCTGTGCATGTTTGTTTCAGATGGGCGGTTCCTGGAGATAATTAATTGGAGGTTGCGATTGGTTCTCCTCTTCACCTGATCCAGATATAAGGACTGCCCCAAACACTCAATAGAGGCCATGATTGTGCCATCGCGTGTGACTCCATAGTTTGCTGTTTGCCTTGTTATTGTTGATTGTTTGAATTTGAGTGTCTTACCAGAGAGATAGTGTGTTGGTGAATAAGATTGTGTTCTGTGATAATTATATTGTATTGTCTTATTTTTGTTTAAATTCTGTGTTATTCCCGGTTAACTTGACCTAAGCCTGATTGACTAAGATTTTGGATTCTGATTGTAAATTGTTTGCTGTTAACTTGTGTGTGTGTGTGTATATATATATATATATATATATATATATATATATCTTGTAAACATTTTGTTGATCTTAGTTTTTGTTGAGGGAAGTAGGGGGTTAGACGCCATTTTATTTTGATATCACTTTTCACATTGTTTTGGGTTTAGGGAGTCAGGTAAGTTGAACCTGTATTTTATTTCTTTTGGTTTCTTTAATTTTGATTTAGGAAGTGTAGAGGGTTAACAGAGGATTTTTTTGTTTGTTATTTTGGCCTTGTCTGCCCCTGACGCTAAGTCCCAACTTGTAAATAAATTATTGTTTATTCAACCTCTCTCTGGTTCAGACTCTCTTCCTTTTCCTGTTACGGCTGAGCCCTAGAAGTCGTAACAGAAATTGGGGGCTCGTCTTAAAAAGGAGTTTTTCCCCACAAACCAATTGGAGTTTTTCGGTCACGTGTTTGTGATAAAACAAATTCATGAAATTTGCTTTGTTTTTTGTTTGGCTAGTGGTTTTCACTTTAAGGGGGAGGGAACTCTAAATTTGAATTGGAAAAGTTTGCAATTCAGCCTACTGCTGAACAATTGGATATTTGTCGCAAAGATGATCTGTTTTCAGTTGCTGATTTATATCAAATTAAAGTTCCTCGTGGTGCAGTGAAGCGTGAGATCAGGGATGTGATCTATAAGCATTTGGTGGAAAATGGAGTTTTGCCAGAGGTGAGTGAAGCGGGTGTTGCAGATCAGTTGCCAATTTCCGTGGGTAAGGGGGCGGAGAATCCCAAACCCGAGGAGATGGCCAGCATGGATCCCGTTGATCTCCCTTTTCCGAGCGATCCTCGGTTGGCAATCAAACTAAAAGAGTTGGAGTTGGAGTTGAGCAGGCAACAATATCAAAGTCAGCTGCTGCATGTTCGCACAGTTGAGCTTGAAACTAAGCGAGCAATCAAGCTCAAAGAATTGGAGCTTGAGCTCAAAACCAGATCACCTGTTCTCCCCTCAGCTGCTGATGCGCCTAGTGTGAGCGTGTCTGTGTCGTCACCCATCAGTGCTTCCACTCCAGGTCCCATTCCTGCACCTCGACGCAACCCACAAGTAAGTCAACCTGAATTTGATGTTAGCCGCCAAATTGCACTAGTACCACTGTTTCGAGAAAGTGAGGTTGACACTTATTTCACTGTGTTTGAGCGAATCGCTGCCACATTAAAATGGCCACGTAATGTTTGGCCACTGTTGTTGCAGTGTAAACTCATTGGTAAAGCCCAAGAAGTCTGCTCAGCGTTAACACTTGAGCAGAGCTTGGATTATGATGTAATGAAGAATTCCGTTTTGCGTGCTTATGAGCTAGTTCCTGAGGCATACCGGCAAAAGTTCCGCAGTCTTGTGAAAATCCCTAGCCAAACGTTTGTTGAATTTGCGAGAGACAAAGCTAATTTATTTGATAAATGGTGCGCTGCGAACAAGGTAGACACGTTTGAAAAGCTTAAAGAGTTATTGCTGTTGGAGGAGTTTAAGAGTTGTTTACCAGAGAAAATTGTGGTCTACTTAAATGAGCAGATAGTCTCATCTCTTTCTGAGGCTGCCGTTTTTTCTGACGAATTTGTACTTACGCATAAAATAGTGTTTTCACCCACAAAGCGTAATTTCCCTGATCGAGTTCGTACTTCTAAGGATGCCACAGTGGCACCAAAGAACATTTCGAGTGCAGACAGTAATGAGAACCGTGAGTGCTTTTATTGTCATGAGGTTGGGCACCTCATCGCTAATTGTCCCACCTTGAAACGCAAGGTCAGTAGAAAAGCAAACCCTTCGAAAGTGTTGCATTGATCGAAAGAAAGGTTTTCGCATCAGAACAAAATGTGTCTTTGAATTCAGTGGTTGAGTCTACTTTTGAACCCTTCATCTGTGATGTAGTATCATTGGGTGAAATGGAGTCTGAGTTGAAGCATATTCGTATCCTCCGTGACACTGGTGCTGGTTTATCCTACAAAATGTGTTGCCATTCTCTGAACAGTTAAGCTGTGGTTCTAATGTGCTGGTACAGGGTATTGATCTCACAGTAGTTAAAGTTCCTTTACACCAAGTGTTTCTACGCTCTGGGATCATTTCAGGGAAGGTTAAACTGGCAGTCCAAGCACAGTTACCTGTTAAAGGGGTGTCACTCATTCTTGGTAATGATCTGGCAGGTGATAAAGTTTTTTGTCTGCCTGAGGTAATAGATACTCCTATTGTGCATGAGGGTGATGTTCTGCAGGAAGAGTTTCCTGATTTGTTTGGTGCATGCATTGTGACCCGAGCTCAAGCTCGCAAATTTAGGGATACTGTGGATCTGTCTGATTCATTTATGTGTGCTGACAATGCTGTCAATGCAAAGGAGGTTAGTACTGATCAGGTAGAGGTGTGTGCACTCCCAGGTTTTGATTTACCCATTGGTAAACAATTAACATGTTGAGGCACAACGTGCTGATAAAACTTTGACTCATTGTGTTGAAGCCGCTGTTGAGCTGACTGATTTGTCAGAGCATCCTGTTGCATACTACTTTGAGGATGATGTGTTGATGCGTAAGTGGTCTCCACGCCACGCCAACTATGATTGGAGTACTGTTTTACAAGTTGTTGTCCCGAAACCTTACAGAGAGCAGGTACTGAGTGTTGCACATGATCATGAGCTTTCTGGCCATTTTGGCATTCGTAAAACTTATGATCATTTGATGAAGCATTTCTTTTGGCCTTCCATGAAGTCAGATGAAGTCAAATTTTGTAAATCCTGTCATGCGTGCCAAATAGCGGGCAAACCAAATCAGGTGGTTCCTCCAGCTCCATTGAAACCTATACCTGTATTAGGTGAACCGTTTGAGCGAATTCTGATTGATTGTGTAGGACCGTTGCCCAAAACCAAGTCTGGAAATTCTTATCTAGTAACGTTAATGTGTGTGTCAACTAGGTTTCCTGAGGCAATACCGCTACGTTCCCTCAAAGCTAATGCAATTATCAAGGCAATTGTAAAGTTCTGCACTACTTTTGGAATGCCAAAATACATTCAGTCTGACCAAGGTACCAATTTTATGTCCAAAGTGTTTGCAAAGTTAATGAAACAGTTAAATATCAAGCATCAGGTGTCCAGTGAATACCACCCTCAGTCACAAGGTGCTATTGAACGTTTTCATCAAACCTTAAAGTCGATACTTCGAACCTTTTGCGTGGAACATGAAAAAGAATGGGATGAACACATCCCACTCTTGTTATTTGCAGGATGTAATACCACTCAAGCATCACTTGGATTTAGTCCCTCTGAGTCAATTTTTGGACACACTGTTCGTGGTCCATTGAAAATTTTGCAAGAGCAAATTCTTTCATCTAGCCGTTCGTCTTCAACTACCAATGTATTGGATTATGTCAGTGCGTTCCGCGAACGCTTGCATACGGTGTGGAAGTTGGCATAACAATCGCTCAGTTCTGTGCAAAGCCAAATGAAATCTCACTATGACCAAAAGGCTGTATCGCGATCATTTCAGACTGGCGATAAAGTTCTTATCTTACTTCCAGTGCAAGGTTCAGCACTCCAAGCTAAGTTCACTGGTCCTTACAGCATCAAGGAGAAGCTAGGAGACACTGACTATGTAGTTGATACCCCTGATCGAAGAAGGAAGTCACGAGTCTGCCACATTAATATGCTTAAAGCATATTCGTCACGTTCTGATTCTGAAGTTAGTAAGCCCGTTGCTACTGTTGTACCAGTTACTGTGTCATTGTCGGATTATTCACCTGAAAGTGATGATTTGAAAATGAATAGTGCATCATTCTTGTCAGCTCGTTTGCCAAATTCTGAGGCTTTGTTGAATCTGTCAGAAAAATTGTCCCATTTGCCTGTGTCTGCCCAAGCAGATATTTCCAGTCTTCTTAATAAATACCCGACTTTGTTTAATGACTTCCCTTCAACTACCCACGTAATTGAACATGATATAGATGTTGGTTCACATGTCCCAGTTAAACAGAATGCCTACCGTGTAAACCCAGTTAAAAGAAAACTAATGAAGCAGGAAACCCAGTACTTGCTAGAACACAATTTAGCAGTTCCTAGTGCCAGTCCCTGGTGTTCGCCATGTCTACTTGTCCCTAAGCCAGATGGGACCTCCAGGTTTTGTACTGACTACCGTAAAGTTAACGCTTTAACTAAAGCTGACTCTTTTCCGCTTCCTCGTATGGAAGATTGTGTTGATCGGGTAGGTAACGTTAAATTCATGACTAAACTAGATCCGCTAAAAGGATATTGGCAGGTGCCACTCACAAAGCAAGCATGTGAGATTTCTGCTTTTGCCACACCTGACGTATTTTTGCAGTACCGTGTTATGGCTTTTGGCCTTCGAAATGCTGGAGCTACCTTTCAGCGACTAATGTCCATAGTGTTGTCTGATGTGTCAAATTGTGAGGCTTATTTGGATGATGTGGTGTGCTATGCTGATACTTGGAAAGACCATCTCAAAACTTTGGATGATCTCTTCAAACGCTTGAGAAATGCTAACCTAACCTTGAATTTATCAAAGTGCAAATTTGGTTGTGCTACTGTCACATACTTGGGAAAGGAGGTTGGAAATGGTCAAGTGCGTCCTCTTAATTCCAAAATACAAGCCATCCTTGATTTCCCAGCTCCTAAAACTAGGAAAGAGCTCCGTCGATTTCTTGGAATGACTGGCTACTACAGATGTTTTTGTAAGAATTTTTCAGATGTTGCCAGTCCTCTCACTGGACCATTACGTAAAGCAGTCTCATTTAAGTGGTCTTGTGAATGTCAGTCCGCCTTTGAAGTCTTGAAAACTTTGCTTTGTAGTGCCCCTGTGCTCGCTGCCCCCTGTTTTGAAAAAACATTTTTGATGGAAGTGGACGCTAGTGGTACCGGTGCTGGAGCCGTCCTTCTTCAAACCGATGCAGCTGGTTTGAATCACCCAATAAGTTTCTTTTCGAAAAAGTTCCACAAACATCAGATTAACTATAGTACCATAGAAAAAGAAGCCCTTGGCTTAATTCTCGCTCTTCAACACTTTGAGGTCTATGTTGGCTCCAGTTCAAAACCTGTTACGGTTTATACTGACCATAACCCTCTTGTATTTCTTCAACGGATGTCAAATGCTAATCATCGTCTTATGCGCTGGTCGCTAATCTGCCAAAGTTACAATTTGGTGATCTGTCATAAAAAGGGCATTGAAAATGTGATTGCTGATTCACTGTCTCGTGTTAATCTGTAAAACAGGATGTTTTATTTTGTGGGTGGGGGTGTTATGAGCAAAAGTCATTTGTTGGTTGTTTCCATTCTGCCCTCTTGTGTTCTCTGTGCATGTTTGTTTCAGATGGGCGGTTCCTGGAGATAATTAATTGGAGGTTGCGATTGGTTCTCCTCTTCACCTGATCCAGATATAAGGACTGCCCCAAACACTCAATAGAGGCCATGATTGTGCCATCGCGTGTGACTCCATAGTTTGCTGTTTGCCTTGTTATTGTTGATTGTTTGAATTTGAGTGTCTTACCAGAGAGATAGTGTGTTGGTGAATAAGATTGTGTTCTGTGATAATTATATTGTATTGTCTTATTTTTGTTTAAATTCTGTGTTATTCCCGGTTAACTTGACCTAAGCCTGATTGACTAAGATTTTGGATTCTGATTGTAAATTGTTTGCTGTTAACTTGTGTGTGTGTGTGTATATATATATATATATATATATATATATATATATCTTGTAAACATTTTGTTGATCTTAGTTTTTGTTGAGGGAAGTAGGGGGTTAGACGCCATTTTATTTTGATATCACTTTTCACATTGTTTTGGGTTTAGGGAGTCAGGTAAGTTGAACCTGTATTTTATTTCTTTTGGTTTCTTTAATTTTGATTTAGGAAGTGTAGAGGGTTAACAGAGGATTTTTTTGTTTGTTATTTTGGCCTTGTCTGCCCCTGACGCTAAGTCCCAACTTGTAAATAAATTATTGTTTATTCAACCTCTCTCTGGTTCAGACTCTCTTCCTTTTCCTGTTACGGCTGAGCCCTAGAAGTCGTAACAGAAATTGGGGGCTCGTCTTAAAAAGGAGTTTTTCCCCACAAACCAATTGGAGTTTTTCGGTCACGTGTTTGTGATAAAACAAATTCATGAAATTTGCTTTGTTTTTTGTTTGGCTAGTGGTTTTCACTTTAAGGGGGAGGGAACTCTAAATTTGAATTGGAAAAGTTTGCAATTCAGCCTACTGCTGAACAATTGGATATTTGTCGCAAAGATGATCTGTTTTCAGTTGCTGATTTATATCAAATTAAAGTTCCTCGTGGTGCAGTGAAGCGTGAGATCAGGGATGTGATCTATAAGCATTTGGTGGAAAATGGAGTTTTGCCAGAGGTGAGTGAAGCGGGTGTTGCAGATCAGTTGCCAATTTCCGTGGGTAAGGGGGCGGAGAATCCCAAACCCGAGGAGATGGCCAGCATGGATCCCGTTGATCTCCCTTTTCCGAGCGATCCTCGGTTGGCAATCAAACTAAAAGAGTTGGAGTTGGAGTTGAGCAGGCAACAATATCAAAGTCAGCTGCTGCATGTTCGCACAGTTGAGCTTGAAACTAAGCGAGCAATCAAGCTCAAAGAATTGGAGCTTGAGCTCAAAACCAGATCACCTGTTCTCCCCTCAGCTGCTGATGCGCCTAGTGTGAGCGTGTCTGTGTCGTCACCCATCAGTGCTTCCACTCCAGGTCCCATTCCTGCACCTCGACGCAACCCACAAGTAAGTCAACCTGAATTTGATGTTAGCCGCCAAATTGCACTAGTACCACTGTTTCGAGAAAGTGAGGTTGACACTTATTTCACTGTGTTTGAGCGAATCGCTGCCACATTAAAATGGCCACGTAATGTTTGGCCACTGTTGTTGCAGTGTAAACTCATTGGTAAAGCCCAAGAAGTCTGCTCAGCGTTAACACTTGAGCAGAGCTTGGATTATGATGTAATGAAGAATTCCGTTTTGCGTGCTTATGAGCTAGTTCCTGAGGCATACCGGCAAAAGTTCCGCAGTCTTGTGAAAATCCCTAGCCAAACGTTTGTTGAATTTGCGAGAGACAAAGCTAATTTATTTGATAAATGGTGCGCTGCGAACAAGGTAGACACGTTTGAAAAGCTTAAAGAGTTATTGCTGTTGGAGGAGTTTAAGAGTTGTTTACCAGAGAAAATTGTGGTCTACTTAAATGAGCAGATAGTCTCATCTCTTTCTGAGGCTGCCGTTTTTTCTGACGAATTTGTACTTACGCATAAAATAGTGTTTTCACCCACAAAGCGTAATTTCCCTGATCGAGTTCGTACTTCTAAGGATGCCACAGTGGCACCAAAGAACATTTCGAGTGCAGACAGTAATGAGAACCGTGAGTGCTTTTATTGTCATGAGGTTGGGCACCTCATCGCTAATTGTCCCACCTTGAAACGCAAGGTCAGTAGAAAAGCAAACCCTTCGAAAGTGTTGCATTGATCGAAAGAAAGGTTTTCGCATCAGAACAAAATGTGTCTTTGAATTCAGTGGTTGAGTCTACTTTTGAACCCTTCATCTGTGATGTAGTATCATTGGGTGAAATGGAGTCTGAGTTGAAGCATATTCGTATCCTCCGTGACACTGGTGCTGGTTTATCCTACAAAATGTGTTGCCATTCTCTGAACAGTTAAGCTGTGGTTCTAATGTGCTGGTACAGGGTATTGATCTCACAGTAGTTAAAGTTCCTTTACACCAAGTGTTTCTACGCTCTGGGATCATTTCAGGGAAGGTTAAACTGGCAGTCCAAGCACAGTTACCTGTTAAAGGGGTGTCACTCATTCTTGGTAATGATCTGGCAGGTGATAAAGTTTTTTGTCTGCCTGAGGTAATAGATACTCCTATTGTGCATGAGGGTGATGTTCTGCAGGAAGAGTTTCCTGATTTGTTTGGTGCATGCATTGTGACCCGAGCTCAAGCTCGCAAATTTAGGGATACTGTGGATCTGTCTGATTCATTTATGTGTGCTGACAATGCTGTCAATGCAAAGGAGGTTAGTACTGATCAGGTAGAGGTGTGTGCACTCCCAGGTTTTGATTTACCCATTGGTAAACAATTAACATGTTGAGGCACAACGTGCTGATAAAACTTTGACTCATTGTGTTGAAGCCACTGTTGAGCTGACTGATTTGTCAGAGCATCCTGTTGCATACTACTTTGAGGATGATGTGTTGATGCGTAAGTGGTCTCCACGCCACGCCAACTATGATTGGAGTACTGTTTTACAAGTTGTTGTCCCGAAACCTTACAGAGAGCAGGTACTGAGTGTTGCACATGATCATGAGCTTTCTGGCCATTTTGGCATTCGTAAAACTTATGATCATTTGATGAAGCATTTCTTTTGGCCTTCCATGAAGTCAGATGAAGTCAAATTTTGTAAATCCTGTCATGCGTGCCAAATAGCGGGCAAACCAAATCAGGTGGTTCCTCCAGCTCCATTGAAACCTATACCTGTATTAGGTGAACCGTTTGAGCGAATTCTGATTGATTGTGTAGGACCGTTGCCCAAAACCAAGTCTGGAAATTCTTATCTAGTAACGTTAATGTGTGTGTCAACTAGGTTTCCTGAGGCAATACCGCTACGTTCCCTCAAAGCTAATGCAATTATCAAGGCAATTGTAAAGTTCTGCACTACTTTTGGAATGCCAAAATACATTCAGTCTGACCAAGGTACCAATTTTATGTCCAAAGTGTTTGCAAAGTTAATGAAACAGTTAAATATCAAGCATCAGGTGTCCAGTGAATACCACCCTCAGTCACAAGGTGCTATTGAACGTTTTCATCAAACCTTAAAGTCGATACTTCGAACCTTTTGCGTGGAACATGAAAAAGAATGGGATGAACACATCCCACTCTTGTTATTTGCAGGATGTAATACCACTCAAGCATCACTTGGATTTAGTCCCTCTGAGTCAATTTTTGGACACACTGTTCGTGGTCCATTGAAAATTTTGCAAGAGCAAATTCTTTCATCTAGCCGTTCGTCTTCAACTACCAATGTATTGGATTATGTCAGTGCGTTCCGCGAACGCTTGCATACGGTGTGGAAGTTGGCATAACAATCGCTCAGTTCTGTGCAAAGCCAAATGAAATCTCACTATGACCAAAAGGCTGTATCGCGATCATTTCAGACTGGCGATAAAGTTCTTATCTTACTTCCAGTGCAAGGTTCAGCACTCCAAGCTAAGTTCACTGGTCCTTACAGCATCAAGGAGAAGCTAGGAGACACTGACTATGTAGTTGATACCCCTGATCGAAGAAGGAAGTCACGAGTCTGCCACATTAATATGCTTAAAGCATATTCGTCACGTTCTGATTCTGAAGTTAGTAAGCCCGTTGCTACTGTTGTACCAGTTACTGTGTCATTGTCGGATTATTCACCTGAAAGTGATGATTTGAAAATGAATAGTGCATCATTCTTGTCAGCTCGTTTGCCAAATTCTGAGGCTTTGTTGAATCTGTCAGAAAAATTGTCCCATTTGCCTGTGTCTGCCCAAGCAGATATTTCCAGTCTTCTTAATAAATACCCGACTTTGTTTAATGACTTCCCTTCAACTACCCACGTAATTGAACATGATATAGATGTTGGTTCACATGTCCCAGTTAAACAGAATGCCTACCGTGTAAACCCAGTTAAAAGAAAACTAATGAAGCAGGAAACCCAGTACTTGCTAGAACACAATTTAGCAGTTCCTAGTGCCAGTCCCTGGTGTTCGCCATGTCTACTTGTCCCTAAGCCAGATGGGACCTCCAGGTTTTGTACTGACTACCGTAAAGTTAACGCTTTAACTAAAGCTGACTCTTTTCCGCTTCCTCGTATGGAAGATTGTGTTGATCGGGTAGGTAACGTTAAATTCATGACTAAACTAGATCCGCTAAAAGGATATTGGCAGGTGCCACTCACAAAGCAAGCATGTGAGATTTCTGCTTTTGCCACACCTGACGTATTTTTGCAGTACCGTGTTATGGCTTTTGGCCTTCGAAATGCTGGAGCTACCTTTCAGCGACTAATGTCCATAGTGTTGTCTGATGTGTCAAATTGTGAGGCTTATTTGGATGATGTGGTGTGCTATGCTGATACTTGGAAAGACCATCTCAAAACTTTGGATGATCTCTTCAAACGCTTGAGAAATGCTAACCTAACCTTGAATTTATCAAAGTGCAAATTTGGTTGTGCTACTGTCACATACTTGGGAAAGGAGGTTGGAAATGGTCAAGTGCGTCCTCTTAATTCCAAAATACAAGCCATCCTTGATTTCCCAGCTCCTAAAACTAGGAAAGAGCTCCGTCGATTTCTTGGAATGACTGGCTACTACAGATGTTTTTGTAAGAATTTTTCAGATGTTGCCAGTCCTCTCACTGGACCATTACGTAAAGCAGTCTCATTTAAGTGGTCTTGTGAATGTCAGTCCGCCTTTGAAGTCTTGAAAACTTTGCTTTGTAGTGCCCCTGTGCTCGCTGCCCCCTGTTTTGAAAAAACATTTTTGATGGAAGTGGACACTAGTGGTACCGGTGCTGGAGCCGTCCTTCTTCAAACCGATGCAGCTGGTTTGAATCACCCAATAAGTTTCTTTTCGAAAAAGTTCCACAAACATCAGATTAACTATAGTACCATAGAAAAAGAAGCCCTTGGCTTAATTCTCGCTCTTCAACACTTTGAGGTCTATGTTGGCTCCAGTTCAAAACCTGTTACGGTTTATACTGACCATAACCCTCTTGTATTTCTTCAACGGATGTCAAATGCTAATCATCGTCTTATGCGCTGGTCGCTAATCTGCCAAAGTTACAATTTGGTGATCTGTCATAAAAAGGGCATTGAAAATGTGATTGCTGATTCACTGTCTCGTGTTAATCTGTAAAACAGGATGTTTTATTTTGTGGGTGGGGGTGTTATGAGCAAAAGTCATTTGTTGGTTGTTTCCATTCTGCCCTCTTGTGTTCTCTGTGCATGTTTGTTTCAGATGGGCGGTTCCTGGAGATAATTAATTGGAGGTTGCGATTGGTTCTCCTCTTCACCTGATCCAGATATAAGGACTGCCCCAAACACTCAATAGAGGCCATGATTGTGCCATCGCGTGTGACTCCATAGTTTGCTGTTTGCCTTGTTATTGTTGTTTGTTTGAATTTGAGTGTCTTACCAGAGAGATAGTGTGTTGGTGAATAACTTGTGTGTGTATATATATATATATATATATATATATATATATATATATATATATATATATATATATATATATATATATATATATCTTGTAAACATTTTGTTGATCTCAGTTTTTGTTGAGGGAAGTAGGGGGTTAGACGCCATTTTATTTTGATATCACTTTTCACATTGTTTTGGGTTTAGGGAGTCAGGTAAGTTGAATCTGTATTTTATTTCTTTTGGTTTCTTTAATTTTGATTTAGGAAGTGTAGAGGGTTAACAGAGGATTTTTTTTGTTTGTTATTTTGGCCTTGTCTGCCCCTGACGCTAAGTCCCAACTTGTAAATAAATTATTGTTTATTCAACCTCTCTCTGGTTCAGACTCTCTTCCTTTTCCTGTTACGGCTGAGCCCTAGAAGTCGTAACACTATAATTTCAAACACTAAGCTTTGGGACACTTTTATTCTGATCTCACATACTATTTAGGATGGATAGTATGAAGACTGGGATGCAGGGTAATTCTTGCTTCTGAATGAATCAGCCGTTTGAACGAATCCGTTGAATGGCTTACTCATTAAAACAGCGATTTGCCACCACTTTCTGTTTAGTTTAGTTTATTCATTTATAAAGCACATTTCAAAACAACAGAAGTTGCAACTAAAGTGCTGTATAGAAATATTAAAACAAAATTAGAAGAAAATTAAAACAGAATTAACACAATGGATCAAAACCTTGTAAACATATGTAAAAATATAAACACCCTCACATTAAATATAAAGAATACAGATTTAGGTTTAGAAGAGGGAGATCTAATATTGGTTAGACTGTTCCAGAATTTTGGAGAAGCCATCGTAGTTTTGTTTTGAAACGTGAACGGGCAACAGAAAGAATACGACGACTGGAAGAACGTAAGGCATTGTACAAGACATGATGATCATATACTGAGGGGCAAAACCATGTAAAGCTTTATAAAAAATAACAAATAAAAAGAATAAAACAAAACAAATGTATATATATATATATATATATATATATATATATATATATATATATATATATATGGTGTTTTAAGGGAGTTTGGGAGGTATTATCTTTTCTGTCAGGAATACAGGAATTTTGAATTCATTTAATATATTTTATTTATTATTTACATGTGTCTATTTCTATGTATTTCTATAACATTGTCATGAGTGTATGTCTAAGAGAACAAAGTTGCATTTTCTAAATACTGAGTGGCAGTTGAGGAAACAGTTGCCATGACAACTACAGAGCGTCTTCAGTCAACAAAGAGGACTGCTTTTCTAAAGGTTTTCTCTTCATTACAAAAAGACAATTCTCATCTGTTGAGTGGACTTCCAGGACGGGGTCTGCAACAGATATATTTATATATATATATATATATATATATATATATATATATATATATATACCAATGGTCGCCATGATTTTGCCAAGTGAGACATGTTCCTGGATTAACATCTTCTGATGATCTTGTATCAACGTTATTGTCAAAAAATATTTAGACTTAACCCAATCCCCAATGGGGAACAGATACAGTCTCTATAGAATGGACTGCATATACCAGGGTAACATTTAATGAACTTAATTTACACAACCTGTTTACGTAAGACAGAAACAGGATGTAAATGCAATAACGCTATTTATTGGTACTCAGTACAAAAGGTCAGAACATAGAACAATGACGATCTTAGCACAGCAGAACAGGCGGCGGACACAACGCAGGATGGACTGTGACGCAGGGACCTCGTGGACAACTGGTGAAGGTGCTCAGTCCAGTGATGATCCCTTGAATGGTATTCCGGTCAGTGTAGTAAACCCTCGTGACATGTGGGGAAGAACACGACGACGACACGGGGAATCCAATCCAACTAGACAGACACAGGAACAGGTACAGGAACACACCGGGAAGCACAACGATCTGACAACATGAGACACTGGTTACTGAACTTATAAAGGGAACAAACAATAGAATCCAGCTGGCGCTACTGATCACCGCTGATCAGTGACCATGCCCACAGACACACACAACAGCACTCTACACGAGAGAGAGACAGTGAATTCATGAACCGTGACACAACCATTCAAGATTTTGGGGTCTATAAGATATTTTATGCCTTTATAAAAAGATTGCCAGTTACTAAAATAGTAAATTATGCCAGAGGTATTTATTAAAAGTTTTATGCTTTTATTTTTCATTTATAAAAGTTGTCATTTATCGAAACATGCTTGAAACAGTCACATTACTTCAACCTAAAACCGGTTTGTCACACATGGGCCACATCTGGCCCACATACAACATGCCAGAACTGACACTGATGTGTGTGGGCCAGATATGGCCCAAATGACCTCTGCCACAGCCAGAACTCAGCCATATGTGCCATATTTGGCCCAGATAAGGCCTAGAAGTGTATGCTATCAGGGATGTTGTACTTGGTGAAACACGCTCGCAATATATACACTGTGTGAGTGTATTTACAATACACACACACACATACACACTGAATGTGCATACAAGCCAAGTCAGAAAGTCTGCTTTATTTCACAGCTAAAAGCAGCATAACTGTGTAAATTCATCAGTTGTGCATGCATACTGTACATGTGCATATGCATGTGTGAGTGCTGTGACAAACTCTTGGCTCCGCTGCACTCTGAACAAGCAGAACACACACAAGGCAGCAGCGTGTAATTTGGCCTTTATGGATTATTTTATGTTGGTGTGTAGAGTTATTGCACAAAATGAAAAAGATAAAATAGTTTTCAATGAAATATTTGCTTTTGCAAGATATGTGTAATGTTTTGCATGTGTTTGTGTATTTGGTATTTGTGTAGAGTTTTGAGAAATGGAGCTATAGTTTCAAAACGCATTTTTCTTTCATTGCAAGCTTACAGTTTTTTAAAAATGCTTTGCGAAATGTTTGTTTTACAAAAGCAAACTGTGTTTAAAGCACATAATGTGCTAGTAGTTTTGCAGATTTTGTCTGAAGATTCAGTCTATGACTGAATGGTTTCACTGAGTGCTCCTAAAGCACTTTTACCGTCTAAGCAAATTTAAAACTGTAATACTGTTTATAACACAACACTGCTGATTATAATGTTATTTTATTTTCCAAACGTTACTGCTCTCGTGAGACATATGTCAGAAGAGCAGTGACATGAGATGTCTGAAGAATAAAGAAACCCAGAGGCTGGACTGTCTGAGGAAATGGAGCTTACATTCGTTATGCTATTATTGCTTTATTTATTTATTTATTTTTCACATATAATCCAACAAGTCAAGTTGAAATCACACATCAAAAGTGACATAAAGAGATATGCAGTTACACACTTCAGTTTACCTCAATTTTTTGTGCACAGTGTATCGCAACAAAAGAAACTGTTTATTCATGAAAAAAACAATAAATAAAATAATATTATACATTTTAATAATATATAAGTATGCATAAGCATATATTCTATAGGTTTTTTAGGTTTGCCATGGATGTAAGATAAATACAAGAGCAAAGTATCATGAGGTGAAGTGTGTGTGTGTGTGTGTGCGTGTGTGTGTGTGTGTGTGTGTGTGTGTGTGTGTGTGTGTGTGTGTGTGTGTGTGTGGCAGTGACCAAGCATGTGTCCTGTGTCCATGCAAATGTGTGAGCGTGCATAATGTGTGCACACACGCATGCACCTCCATGAGTGAGGATTAACGTGTGTGTGTGTGTGTGTGTGTGTGGGATTAACCTCAGTGTGTGTCCAGCAGTGATTAGTCTGGTCAGTAGAGCTGTTGTGTATTCACTCAGGCCATTAGCATATTAATGCCCATCTCTCTTTATCTCGCTCCCTATTTCTTTCTTTCTTTCTGCTGTTCTCTGTTGCTTTTTCAGTCCCATCTGCACAGATAGATTTGAGTTTTCTTTTGAATTTCAGATTTTCACCTTGTTGACTGTTTAGATGAAACAGTGTTTCAGCTTCAGCTCACAGTGCAACTCCTTCACATCAACACCCTTTTCACTCCATCTTTTAATATGTAATCTTCCTTTTTTTCTCTTTCTAACTTCAAATGCATAGTCAAAGGAAAACAGAACTGCCAAGAGATTTCTCTTCTACTGTTTATTTCTACTCTTCGACTTAATTAATTAATTTTACGGGGTTAATTGAGTTAGTAATAGCTCATTTGATCATCAGTTTTGTCTTAAATAAAAACACGATACACAAACAAGGCAAAACTGAGTAGCACAGCACTAAATAAAGGTCACATTTTGGTTACTTGGCAGATCTGAGCACAGTTTGAGGTATTGTTGAGGTCTCTTCTGAAACTCTGCTGAGCAGCATTCACAAGCCAAAGCTCTTAGACTTAAAAGCATACAAATGTTGTTCAAATCTTAATTATTTAACAACTTCTGTGTGATGTTCTGCTGTCAGCTAATGAGCACACGGCATGCAAATCTCTTTAGTGTTAGATTAAATTTTCTATGATTTAATTAAATATTTACTTTTCATAGACCCATGAAATCCCGGTTTGGGAAACCTTTGCTTTACATATATATTTTTCAGAAATCAGAAGGGTCCACAGATTCAAATAACTGGAATTAAAATGAATATTAAATGTTTAGTTGGGGTGTATTTAATAATTTATTAATTGATAAATGATAGATTTTTAGTTGTTTTGGCATATTTCAAAGCTTGTTTTGTCTTATTTGAATTAGTTTGAAGTCATCTTGAGGCCTCCTAGTGGCTCCTGAAGCACATCTCAAGAGAAACATCAGAGGAACAATGTTGAACAATGTTGAACAATGTTGAACAATGTTGAACAATGTTGAACAATGTTGGGCCGCAGTGGCTCAGTGGTTCATGAAGGTTGTCTACAAACCGGAAGGATGGTGGTTCAATCCCCGGCTCCACCTGACCAAGTGTCGAGGTGTCCTTGAGCAAGACACCTAACCCCAGCTGCTCCCAACGAGCTGGATGTGCCTTGAATGGCAGACACCGCAGTCGGTGTGTGAATGTGAGTGTGTATGGGTGAATGTGAGGCAACTTGTAAAGCGCTTTGGATGGCCATGTGGTCTGTTGAAAGCACTATATAAATGCAGTCCATTTACCATTTACCATTTGAACCCCATGTTGGGCCTGTTCTGGAGACGTGAGGGACGGTCCGAAGCGTGATGTCCATCCACAACTCCTGCTTCACACAAGCACAAGAATTGCGTTTGGACAATCAGCACCAGACAGTCAACATGAGACCAGACACATGAAGTGAAGAGAACAGAAGAGAAGAGGAGAGAAGCGGTGGTCTGCTCCTGCTGTGTTGGGTTCTTCAGAAGCGTCTGGCTGGACTCAGTAGTCAGCGGTGAGAGGGTCAGTGCTCCGGGCAGTTTGTCTCACAATAGGATCCTCATCTCCTACACGATCAAAGCACACAACTTCAGATAATAGCAGCGGCCGACGGCAGGATCTTAACCCATAACTCACAGAGCCGCACAAAAGATTTGAGATTAATCAAACCATTCACTTTCTCTGGCTTTGACAGGCTGTAAATATGCTTCAGTCTCCATGGAGTTTGACTAAACACCGCTTAAAAAACAAAACAAAAAACCCCGGATTGATCTTTTCCTCTCTCTTCGGCTTCGGTGGGTTCAACTGAACTGATGGTTTCAGATAAGAGCCGCTTCTTCCACAACTTATGATTCATCACAGCATAACACTCATCTCTAGTTGTTACATTTTGGTAAATGTTGGTAAAAATTAATCCATCCATCAAGCTCGCCAGGATTTTCCAAAGCAGTGGAATCTTTTTTTTATGAATCTAATAACCAGGCCCACATGAGATCTTTGACTTCATGACTCCACGTCTTCCTTGCTTATACATTTCCCCCAAAATACGTGCAGAAAATGTGACAGTCTCCATCTAGAGTCCACCTGCTAATAACAAACACAAACAGTGATCCCGACACAGAACAGCTCTCGACTTCACATCACATTCAAAACTGAGTTCTGCGAACAGAAAACAAATATTCTGAGCGAGACCTTTTCAACATATTCCCCAAAAATGCTTGCAGTGAAACGAAGAGTCATTTGCCCAGATAGAAAATACACCAGTAATCGTAACAAGCCTCACGGTGTGAAGACTCAAAATCTGCAGTCATCTCAATACAAACCCAAATATTTCTCATTCAGTTCTCACGAGACCGAATGACCAGCTGTCTCTCTACAGCTTTCCTTCTGAAGAGAAACAGAAAAGGAGATATTCCTCAGTGAAGGCCTGTGTGGAGAGAGTGAAGATCCCTGGGCCAGAGAGAGCTCCTCAACATCTTCTGTTCTCTCCTCACGCCGTCTCTCTCATTCTGTGTCCCTTTCTGGATTTCCCCTCCTCTTTCCCCCGTCCTCCCTCCTAACCTCCTTTTCTTCTGTCCCCCTCATTTCATGCAGGACTGGGGTTTCCTAAGAGACTGGAGCTCAATGGAGAGAATCTCTAGCGAAACAATGAAGCGGGCGAGAGAGAAAGAGCGAGGGAGGAGGCCGTGCTGCAGCGATGGAGATACAGATGCAGGAAACCAGTCTGACTGTGACTTCAGCTTGGCGTTTGTCAGGGTTCGGACGATCTGAAGCCAGCGCTTCAGAATAAAGCCTTCAGAAGCACTTAACGTGTTACGGTAAAAGCCCCGGTTATGTGCAGAACATGAGCTGGAGTTCTGTTTGTGGTCCTGTTCACTCAGAACGAGGGTCAAAGGGCGCTCATTTCTCTGTAAGGAGTGGAAGAATGTGTTTGGGCAGCTCAAGAAAACCAGTCGTGTTCATTCAGACCTGATTTACTGTTTCACTTGCTGAGTATGATTTTAGCTTTAGGCACAACATGCTCAGAATGGCCTCATGTGATTTATCATGTTTACATTTTTGAGCATAAAAATAAAAAAGACTCAGCTGTTCATGAAGTAAAGTATGGCATCTTCCACCTAAAGAAATCTCTCCTGACATGTAAAGTATGGTTAGTTCGCTGCAGTCATGTGTATGTCCTCTGAATCTGTGCTTATTTGACAGTGCACAGAATGACTGTATTGATCCATGTAAGGATTGATATTAATTCATGCCAAATATTGAGGAACAAAAGAAGAAGAAAATCAGGTCAGGTCAAGTAAAATTGATTTGCACAGTGCTTTGCACATAGTTTCATGCCCATTTATAGGAAGTATATGGTGTTTATAGCATAGTGCTGCGTGATATGATGATATATATATAACGATGATAAGAGGGATCTCTGGACTCACAGCTATACGGTATTCATAGTGTTCTCTATCAAAGATTAAATGTCATTCAAAGGCATTTAGGAGAATGAAATGTGGTCAGTTATCTTCAAAGCAACAGTGAGCAATACTCCAAAAGCATTGGTGAAAATACAATTGGTTTGTTTTAGATGACAATAGCTGGTTGTCAAGAGTCTGATGTGAGTTTCATCAGTATTCATCATTTAAGCAGGGATGTTGTAAAATATAAAGTATGACTTTCATTTCCATTAGTATCTTCTCTGACTTCAGAACAACTATAACGTACTTACTGTACTTGAAAATGATTTATATTGTGTTATATTGTAAATATTTAGATCATATTGTCCAGCTCTCAGAAGATAAAACAGACAGCTGCTTGAGAGACATGAAGCGTTTCATCACGTTTTGAGTTTTGAGTCTGAACATTAGTTTGACTGAGGGGTGAAGGTTTTTATTAGTGTAGACACTGTCAGTCTCATCAGATCACATGATCGGAGGCTCTGGAGAGGTACGTGACGTTACTGAGGAGAGTTTTGGCAGAAACTAAACAAAGTTATTTCCATCTGTTACCGTGGCAGCGATGGCCTCGGAGGGCCGTACACAAACGTGTGGCGTGGGAACGAGTCCAGGGGTCAGGAGTGAGGGTCAGGAGGTCAGAGGTTACAGCCAGCTGGACAGCACAAGAGGAGGCCAGGGTGTGAACGCTGGACGTTAACATTGAACCGAGGGGCCGCTGTGTGAAAGAAAGGGGCCCGCTGACCACCCCGATCCAGCACAGAGCACTTGTGTGTGTGTGTCACTCAGATCAAACCTAAAGAACTGACAAACGCTAGGTGCTGACACTTCCAACACTGCAGAGAATAGCCGTGTTAACCCTTAATGTGGATTGGCCTGAAAATGACCAAAACGTACTGTGTGTGTGTTTAAAAAACACTCCATTTCCAAAAACAGTTGGAGTATTTGTGGCGATGTCTTCTTCTCTGCTCTTATCCAATTTACATTTGCACACACACTGATTTCAACTTCCAATGCTTTACATTCGATTACATGAGGACACACACTGGATCTTTGTGAAGAAAAACACACTATACTGATAAAATACGTCTGCGCATTTAACTTGAATGTAAAAATAAGATCTTACTTTTTGACATTGCATTGTTTAGGCTTTGGAAATGTTGCATTATATGTGTGTATTCAACAGCCATTACACATCTCCCAAATAAAATGGAGGCTTTTGTCCATTGTCCAAAAAGACCTTATGTAACTTAAATCTTACACAGCCAAGTGATACAACCAAGGTTTCACTGTACACTAGAAAAGACTCGTTACTTTATAACGGTGAGCTTATAACTGATAGAGAACACAATGTCACGAGGCGTATGTTACAGTAACAGGATTGAAGGTCTCTGGCTCCGTCTGACACCTTTTGTGCAACTTCAGCAGCACTGTAACAAAAATGCTTAACACTGAAGACAGATATGCACAGACTGCTGAGCCAGCCTCGACTGTGACGTCTCAATCATCTCCTCTGGTTCCTGAGACCTTGGCAGTGTGCCATGGAGCTGTAACAGCTAAAAACAGTTGCAGCATCTATTTCTTCAATTCAAAGACAAACCCACATCGTTCAGCTCATCAGTAGAGTCTCATACTGCTGTGTCAGACAATGAAGACATGCGTTATGTGCGGTGCTGCACTGTCAGGGGAAAAAAGTGCAAAAGCTGTGCCTTTAGGGGTGCAAGAGCTTGTCTTGAAGGCACAGCTTTTGCACTTATGTCTAATAGTGTGGAGCTCCAGGAACAGTGTCGCCAACAAGCTATTAAGACTGATGAAAACAGTATTGATCAAGTTACTGTACCAATAAAAAAATGTTATATTATATAACATATATATATAAAGACCAGTAAATGCTGCTACTCAGGCTCAATCCGACGTGGCATTTAGTCAACGCACTGAAATCCCGCGAGACTTCCGATCTTTGCGTTCAAAAAGAGCTAAAACAATGAAATAACGCGATATTACAGTCGCACGTCAAGCCGGATGCGAATGCTTTAAATTAAATACTTAGTGCTTTTTTAAAAGCTGTTTATCATTAGTATTATTTATATAACATTACATAACCACAATGAATAGCTTTCCAAGGTGAATAAAGTTGTATGTGGATACCAAAAAATGCATTTCACACAGGCATGGAAAACTCCTGTTAAACTCAATATACAAACTAACATAATGTTCATAATGTTCACTTTTCTGTTCTTCGGAGGTTCATGCTGTAAGAACCGTTCAGATATAAAACCGCTGGTTGGGGAAATGTTCCTGAGGGTTATCAGATGATTTCCTCTAGAGCATGTGGGGATCCAGAGTACAGTCATGGCCTAATGGTCGTGTCCTACATCACTGTGTCTAGTGGTTAGAGAGTTTGACTCCTAACCCGAGGGTTGTGGGTTTGAGTCTCGGGCTGGCAATACCACGACTGAGGAGCCCTTGAGCAAGACACTGAACCAACTGCTCCCCGGGTGTGTGTTCACAGTGTGTGTGTGTGTGTGTGAGCACTTTGGGTGGGTGAAATGCAGACCATGAATTTTGACTATGGGTCACCATACTTGGCTGTATGTCACGTCACTTTATAGTCACTCAATTTTTCACCAGTCTTTGGTTCCTGTGCGTGTGTGTATGAATATATATATATATATATATTCATAGATTATACAAAAAGACAAAGACACATTCTTTTTACTTCAATGAGGGAAAGAACTACAATCCCATTAAACACTGTGAATTAAAAAAATATTGTGTCTTGAGAGCAGAGAGAGAAAGATGCAGCGTCCCATTGGTTCTACTTCTATTGCACCATGAAATGGACTGCAATCATCCTCTCACAGTTAACATTCTCAAACACGCTTTATCTTTGGAGTGTTACACGCTGTTCGTGAATAGATCAGATAAGTTGCAAAGACTGAAGAGTCTCAAACCCAAAGAGATATTCTTATAGGGGTTAAGACCCATCCACGCTCCCCTAAAATGCCTTGTTTAAACACACCCCACATGTCTACTTCACTGTGTGGGAAGATCTGCATAACACTGCCCAAATCTCTGAAATCGTCCTGTTTCAGAAAGGCGGGGCATAGAGGAGAAACAGTAATGTACATTACGTGGAAAATAATGTTTTTTTTTTTAAAACCTTAAACTACATTATATACAGACTGAAACTAAAATTAAAACAGACCAGCAAAAACAACACTAGCTCTGTCCAGACATTAAGATACTTCAGTCGCACCTGCTGCTCACAGTCTGGTTAGTTATACGTTTATCAGTGTGGAGCCTCTTGCTCTAGCATGAACACAGTCTCTTCCGTGATGCTTTAACCATGACACTGTAAACTACCAGAGTTAAAGACTGAGAGAAGAGTTAGGCTGAGAGCAGGAGAATGTTCAGGAGCATTCAGATTAAACTAAAGAGCACTTCTTGGATCTGTTTGCGGCTACACACCGTTGGCCAGGCTGGACAGACACACGGAGAGAGATGGCCGTCAGCTTGAGCTCTGCTGCTCATCTGATGGTGAGGAGGACGGGGCGGCTGCAGGGTCACGGGGCTGCACAGAAGGGACGACTGGACACATTTCAGGGCCAGATGCTCAATATGCAGACGGCTGTAATCGAATGGAGTGATGTTCAATGGGCTCTCTGATTAGCATCAGGACAATGGCATCTCCCGTCTGTGTCTCTGGGGTCAGTGGAGAGGAGCTCTGAACTTGACCTTTCTGAAAATTATCAGCCAGACTGGACACCAGGATGATTGACTGGTCATGTCTGTCACTTATAATGAAGGTCAGGAGAAGCGTGTGACTCTGGGTCTCACATACACACTCTCTACTCTCTAAGAAACAGAATCAAATCTGACTCCAGTAGAGTTTCACCTTGATGTTGCTAGGCTTCTCCACCAGAACATGATTCTCGGCCAGGTGGCCAGACTATGACCAGTCGAAAACAAACTTGTGTTCTGCTGTTCACAGTTCTGAGAGTGATTATAGCACATGGACTTGTTTTGATCTGACTTGTTAAAGCGATCTCAGTTTTTCATATTTCTTTTCTCGGGGCAACTCATTTGCATAGGAACATTAACTGCTAAGTAAAGGTTAGATTGGTCTACTTTTTTTAAGAACTGATTAATGACTGTTGAAACTTTACATTTCCAAAGTACTACAGAGCATTTTATTTATTTTCTTCACCATTAAAAAACAACAACATATAAGTCGCAATTATGAGAAATAAAGTCAATAATGTGAGATCTAAAAGAAAAATAAAAATAAAAATGCAGTTCAAGCATTTGATTTATTTGGTCACACTTTATTTTAGGGTCCAATTCACACTATAAACTAACCATTAAATAACTTTTGCATCAATTAACTTCTTATTTGATGCTTACTTATAGTTTATAAGGTAGTTGTTAAGTTTAGGGAATTGGGTAGGATTATGGATGTCATGCATTATTATGTACTTTATAAGCACTAATAAACAGCTGTTAATATGTTAATAATAGACATGCTAATAAGCAGCTAGGTATCAGTGTGAATTGGACCCTATACTAAAGTGTTACCATTTATTTTCTTTACCATTAAAAAAGGCACAATTATGAGAAATAAAATCAATAATGTGAGATCTAAAGTTAAAATTACAAAAATAAAAATACAATTCAAAGAAGAAGAAAAAAGTTGCAAGTTTGCGACATGAATGTGAGTTATATAGATGTAATATCAAGAACTAAAGTCTTGTTTGTTTGTTTTTTACTCTGAGACAGAAAGTTTAATTTATATACTCCTAAGTAACTCAATCCCCCGCGCGCCCCCTGAGGCAATAATAACTTTATACCTCATAGGAAACGATGAATTATTGCAGTAATTTCTTTAAAATAATCCATCATTTTCTGATTCATCACTAACCCAATGTACAATGAAAGAAAGATAGCTTTAAAATAATACTAATGATAAACAGCTTTTAAAAAAGCACTAAGTATTTAATTTAAAGCATTCGCATCCGGCTTGACGTGCGACTGTAATATCGCGTTATTTCATTGTTTTAGCTCTTTTTGAACGCAAAGATCGGAAGTCTCGCGGGATTTCAGTGCGTTGACTAAATGCCACGTCGGATTGAGCCTGAGCAGCAGCATTTACTGGTCTTTATTTGATCGACTGCGCAAAATAAGCGAAATCGGAGTTTGTTTGTTTTTCCCGTTACCGGTTTTAAAGGTTACCGGAGTCGTGTGCGGATACAGCAGCAGGTCAGTTCTTTACATGACGATCTTTGTGAGAGTGACCGTGTGTTTACTGCACTGATCTGCTCCTTCTAGTGTGTTGATGCTGCAGAGAAGCTGTAATCCTGTTCAAACACTCACGCTAGAGATGATTTACCTGACTCTAATGACTGAATGGAGCCGATGCTTTGAGCACACACATATCATCCTGAGCTCTTTCGCTCGGTTACTGTGACACAGATGGTTTAGACTTGATTTAAGTCGCTGGATTCAGTTGATCTTCGGGGTTCCTACGTCTCGGAAAACCGGAGATTTTTTTATTTTGTCTTAACGTAAAGATGAAACACTGTTTCTCGTTAGGCTTTACTTCAAAAGACTTATTTGGGAGGGAACTGCTCTTAATAACCGGTCTCCAGTAACACAGAGCTCTCGGAAACAGATTTCATTGCTTCAGTTCTGCTGCTGTCATCATGTCCGCTTTACTGCAGGATGTTGTTCTGACGTGACGTCTGTCTGTGTGTCCGTTCATTCATTCATTCATTCATTCATTCATTCATTCGTTCGTGAATTGTTAGTGACAAGTAGAGTTCATAAAAGCTGTGAAAATCTGTTATAATCTGACCTCCAAAAAAAAACAAAAACAAATCCGGCCGATTTGACTAGTTCAAGCTATTTGAGTTGAACTAAATCTGATATACTGGATGACATTCTGTGTGAAATCCTGTACTTGATCTGAAACTGTTCTGAAGATTTCTCTGGTTTCTTATATTATTGTGCGTGCAGTTTTTATGAGCTCCTCCTGTTAGTTGAAAGCCTACGTGACGCTCCTGGATGAAGTGCATGGACCTGTCTCTCATCATGACTGAAGTGTTGTGTTTGTGTGCAGGAGGAATGAGGACCTTCATCAGATCACTGTTTCTGATCACTGTTGGGATGGCCGTGTGTCAGCAGACGCTCGCTCACGGACACTCGCACGGTGACGGAGGCTGCCACGGACACTCACACGGAGGGGCCAAGATGCATCATGGGGCCAGCAAGTGGAGCGCTGAAGCCAACCTGCCCCACGCTGAAGAGGAGCATCACGGACACGCACACGCACACGATCACGGACACGCACACGCACATGATCACGGACACACACATGGACACGCACACGCACATGATCACGGACACGCACATGATCACGGACACGCACACGATCACGGACATGGACACGGAGCAGAGCGGCTGAAAAGAGATGTGGAAGCAGGGAAGCGGAGCACGATGGAGCTCTGGATGCAGGTAAACATAAACATAATAATATATATTTTTCAAATGTTATTGTGGATTTTTATCTCACAGTTCAGACTTCTTCTTTCACAGAATTCTAACTCTCAATTGCATGTTATAGTCAGAATGCTACTACAGCGGCCCACAGAAGCAGTCACTGAGGCATCTGTGTATATATATATATCTATGATAGAACACATGAGACACATTTGCTCAGAACATTGAGAAAAACATTGAATGTCTTTATTTCCGAGATCTGTTTCCATCCACAGACGCTCTGCAGTGCCATCTTTAACCTCCAGGGGTCTGTGGAGGACTGGCTGAAACCATGTCTTTACAGCATTGAGCTTCCCTTGTCTCTCTTTCTTTGTCTCCTGCTCGTAGGCCATTGGAGCCACTCTGCTGATCAGCGCTGCGCCCTTCCTCATCCTCTTCCTCATCCCAGTGCAGTCGAACACGGACCAGCACCAGAACCTGCTCAAAGTGCTCCTGAGCTTCGCGTCCGGAGGGTTGCTCGGGGATGCGTTCCTTCATCTCATCCCTCATGCGCTGGGTGAGTCAGCACACTGTGGAGGTCATGTGACCAGAACATCCTGTCACATGACTCCAGACACGCTTCCCCAGACTCTGTAAATATATTATATTGGTAGTGCTGATTTTATTCGAGATGGTCTATCAAATGAAGGCTTGTTCTCCTGTCAGAAGACTCTATTAACCCAAAACCAAACCTTCACCCCTTGATCTCGTCCCAACACAGAACCTCATTCTCATCATGGTCAGTCACACGGCAGCGACGGGGCACATGGTAGTGAGGAGTCACACGGTCACTCACACGGTAGGCTGCTGTTCGCTCACTGAAAGACACGATGCTCTGCTGCTGTTTCCTGAAGGGTCAGTCAGTGTGTGGTTTCTGTCCCAGGTGCCGCCCATGGTCACATGATGTTGGTCGGGCTGTGGGTGCTGGCTGGCATTGTTGCGTTCCTGGTGGTTGAGAAATTTGTTCGTCTTTTGAAGGGAGGACACTCTCACTCTCATGGTAAGAGTCTCTAAACTTCAAACCAGTCAGAGTGTGTTTGCATTTAAAGCCCTTGAAACATTGCTAAAGCAGCTCTCTCTAGAGTGAGGATCTGTACCTCTCTCACTCGATGATGAATGACAGAGACCTAGCAGCTGTTCCTAGTAATGTAGCAGAGAATCATGTCGTCGCAAACAATCCTGCTGCTAATGAATAATACTGAAATATAATTCCTCTCTTCTTTATTTTTTTCTTTTCTGTTTTTCTTTTTTTGAGCAGTGATCCGGACATTGTTGACAGGTTTCCACATACAATAAAACCCTTTCTTGCCATGTTTTCAGCTGCTCCAAAGGCTAAAGACAGCGATGAAGAGGATGATGACAAGAAACGAGAGAAGAAGGGAGGGAAGGAGAAGAAGGCTGCAAAGAAAGCAGTAGAGCCGGGTTCTGGTACAGAAGCTCCAGTGTTTGAGGTGTTGTGTTTGCGTGTGTCAGCGCTGTTGTCTCTGACAGATCAACTCTGTGTCTGCAGATATTAAAGTGTCAGGTTACCTGAACCTGGCTGCTGATTTCACCCACAACTTCACCGATGGTCTCGCGATCGGCGCGTCATTCCTGGTAGGTCCAGCGGTCGGCGCTGTTACCACCATCACCATCCTCTTACATGAGGTCCCGCATGAGATTGGAGACTTCGCCATCCTCGTCCAGTCAGGCTGCACCAAGAGGAAGGTACAGAGCTCCAGAGAGCCTGAGATTGGTTGAAAAAAGAGTTTTCTGAACAGCACTGTTCTTACTTGACCCTTACTTCTGCTGTTTTCATCAGGCCATGTGTCTGCAGCTCCTCACCGCCATTGGTGCACTAGCTGGAACTGCCTGCTCCTTATTGGCTGAAGGGGTGGGTGCCGCGGCAACAGCCTGGATCCTGCCCTTCACTGCGGGAGGCTTCGTTTATATCGCGACCGTCACGGTTCTTCCAGAGCTGCTGGTGGGACGCTCTAGCTTCTGGCAGTCAATGCTGGAGATACTTGCTCTGCTGTTCGGTGTGGGAATGATGGTGCTGATCGCAGAGTACGAGTGAGGGACGGACAGTGCCTTGTTAGAAAGAAGAACCTTTAAAATGAGGTGAAGAGACCAGTGCATGGTCACCTGAACCTCTAGAGACTAAGAGTGTGTTGAGATGAATGCTAGTATTGACCACAGAGAAAAAATATTAATAATAAATTGGAATGAATGAGGTAGAGAGAGTGAATGAAAATAAAGTGCTGAACTGCTCTCATTAACCCAAAGACCAACATGAATGGATCATTTAATCATTTTAGGCACAGGAACCTTCCCAGGGACCAACAGCTAGAAAATCCCGTCCGGGTCTCTGTACTGATGCGGACGGACAGATAAACGCTTGTCTCCGCTCGCTGGAGCACAGCTTCTCTCAGCAGTAGACTGCTTTTCTAGAAATATCAGTTACGTTACATGATTCAATCTTTTCATTTGCTGTTCGCACAATGAATGTTAATGTGATTCCTTCTTAAGCAGAGTGTGCTTTCTCTTGATTCCTCTACTGTAATATTCAGCTGTGTAGCCATTAGTCAGTGACAGAGTGATGTTGACTGTCAGCTCTTTAAAACACACACACACACACACACACACTCCCCTGAGTCTCCTGGGCAATCTGCAGCTTGTCATTGGTGATGGGTTCTTCAGAAGGTGCAAGCGCACTGTGTTTATTAAAATTACAATTTAGGTTTAGTGTTTATTTCTTTTCTTTATGCCTGTAACTCCATCCATGGAGATTGTTTTTTTTTTTTATCCTTTTATGAATTTGTTGAAATGTTCAATCTCTTTTACCTGTAATGTAAACCCTTTACATTCCCATTGAGTGTAAATCAAGCATATCACTTCACGAACAGAAGTGGATGCAGTGTTGTTCAATTTCAGTTCAATAAAAGAGTTGTGGTACATCTCTAACAGTCTGTGTTCAGAAGAATTCTGAGGAAGCGTCTTCTCATTGGCTAATTCCTCTTGAGTGATTGTGACAGAGAGAAATCTCCCTGATCCACTTTCTTCTTGAAAAATGACACACTGACGTTCTCTTGCATCATGTGCAGCACATTACATAAAATGCGTTTGGACTTGTGATTTTCAACAAGCAAATGTTTATATATCGATAGGGGAAATTTCCATCACAACAGTAAAACTGCAGTCATCTGACTGATTTTCTTTTCACAATGAAAGTGATTTGCAGATATGAATGTAAAATAATTATTAATATTCAGATTCCATATCTGAAGCACTTACACCTTCCAGTACAGGCCTTGTTGCACCCACAATTTGGTCAACTCCCAACAACTTTCTGCAATAGGTGGAAGTGGAGTGCAGAAGACTTTCCACTCTTTGTCCTTTTTAACCCATCCCCAGTCGGATGGGCTCGGTATTTGTGGATGTCACTTCAGTGCCTGTCCCCACAAGTATCCAGTCTCATAAGAAGCATATTTGGCATTCTCTTTGACTGCTGCTTGAGTTGATGGGATCAAGTCATATTGTCTTTGTTTTCTGGCAAAGAGATCAAGCCTGGCCTCATTCACAGTGGTGACATCGCTTGACCTGTCATACATTAGTACAACAAATATCTCCAAAGCTTGCAGGTCACTATCATCGACTGCAGAGGGACATTTGCTGAGTCTTGCAAATGTATTTGAGACCTAATCACACAGGTCCCATGTTTTCCAGGCAGACTTCTTTGATTTGCCATGGAAGGATGACACAATGTCACAACCACTGAAGGCATGGAAGAAGAGGATACCACATGTTTTCTCTGGTCCTATGGCTGAAACCACCTCACGTATAGAGATCCATCTTGTCTTCTCTACTTTGCCAAACGTCACCCAAATTTTCTCCAGGCCAAGTTGCATCAAAGACGGCATAACAGAAGTGGCTATGATTAAAATGTCTATGTCATTGACATCAATCATTAGGATTTGTGTCCTTGTTTCACTGCCATGTCTGCAGCAAATGTATGGGCAGAGGGTTTATCCTTTTACCACCCTTTACCAAGCACTTTGATGTATGGGATACAACTAAGTTCATGCCTTAACCCTACACTTAGTCCGATCGTTCATCCAGTGCCATTTATATCCTGTGTGATCTGTACACCATCCGGTTAGCTAAAACCCCATTAACCTTGGCTCGGCTCTCCCGCACTGGCACAACCTGTCAGTTCAGGTGCGACTATCTAACTGTTTTGGGGTAGATTAGACAGCATTTGGGATACTAACTTTACAATTAGCCAACATTGACCCCACTCTCAGTTTAACAGCATTGTGCCCTGGTAGAGCAGATATTCACTCTTGTCTAATCTATCTTTAATCAACAAATCAACACAACTGTATTTTGATGTGTTAAAAGTTGTTCTTTTGAATAATCTAAAACATATGAAATAAAATGATACCAAATCATCCTTAATGAAAAAGAAAAAACAATACATTTCTATCGGAAAATTGACCTTTTGAGGTTCCAGGGGTCAGCCATCTTGAAAATAGAAATTTCTAGTGGCTGGGTGTGTTTTCTTGTCAAGCAACCCTTAGAGACTGCTCATACCAATTTGTATGCTTATTTCACTAACCAAACAATTATATTGCTTAACTGCTCCATTTAGGTGGTGGTAATCTTGAAAAATGGCCGCCATCTTGAAATTTCAAGTAGCTGTAGGTGGCTTATTGTCAAGTGACCCACAGAGACTGCTCATGCAAATTGGCATGAGCAGTCTTCATGGGTCACTTGACAAGAAAATTGTTCGAGCCACTTGAAATTTCAAGATGGCAGCCATTTTACAAGATGTGAATTGAACCATGGAATCAGAACTGTGGTGTCCCTCCTTTAGACATTGTAGGCTGTGAAAAGATGTACATAGTTGTTTATTGTATTAGCCAAATCGAGCGCAGCGTGAGTTCAGTCAGGTCTGTGCATGTGCTTAACTAAGGTGTTTATGTATTTATGTGCAAAATACTTCCATAAAATGTTTTTATTATTACAAGATTAGTTGCAAATTCAGAGTTTCCATTTCCAAATAATGTTAGCCATTCTCTCTGATCAGATCAAATTTTTAGTTGGTGCTCCTCAGTGAAGGATGAATTGGTTTGCTATCGCTTGTGCCACACTATTGAAATGAAATCACACTTCCTCCCTTTTGCCACTGTGAAGCAAATCAATCTGCCACACGGTTTAAGTTCTCACATGTGAGGAGAGCATTTTCATTGAGACATTTATGAAATCACACTGTGGCCACATGGCTATTCTATGCTCCTCTACATGGTTTAACTGCAGCTATACAGAAAATAGCAGAGTGTACCACTCAGGAGACAAACAAATTCAACACGGACACACATGCAACTTGAAATTGCGATGCAATTCCAGTATTAAAGTTATTCCAATTTTACACAAGACACATGGTCTAGAATGCATGTAGCATCAGTGGCTTGTAGCATCAGTGTTTCCCAATAGGGTTGGAATGGCCCTCTTCTGGGCATCATTCCCACGATCTGTTTGTGTGTTGTACACTCTTCGCATGTTAATGGGCGGCTAATCGTGGTTATTTCATCGTTTGTATTTGTTATGGTTTTGAGTACAGCAATTTTAACTGATTTGGAGGGTTTTTCGCTGGATTTGCTCTGGTTTTAATCGGACTTCGCTGATTTTGTTCTCCGTGTCTCTGAACGGGATCTCGGTTTCTCTGAGAATCTAATGCGGCAACATCATCATCGTCACTATCGCTGTTTCTATCATAATCAAAGGTTTCATGCAGTGCCGCTTGCTTAACTGCAGCCACTGGGAAGCACGCATTATTACAGCAGTCTTCAAGAGCTGATATATAATTATTGCCGGTTTGGAGTTTATTTTGAAGCTCTTCGAGTTTTCTTGACATCATCTCACTCTTTCTTGCCCAACCTTGTCTTTCGAATGTAAATGCCTCGACCTGTGCTCTTAGTTTTTGCAATTCTTCAGAGCGCCCTTTTTCAATTTTTTTGATGCTTGTTATTGTGCGTTTGTTTTCAGCTATTGTCTCGAGGTCATTTTTACGAAGCAGGTAGACGATAGCAGTTGGGATATTCTTATATTTCGATTTAGATGCCAATTTTTTGCCCTCGGCCAAAAACCAAGCTACAATTTCATTGTTTTTCCATTTAAGATTGAATCCTTTATCATTTAAACTAAGAAGTGTGTCTTTTATTTGTAATGCTGGAATTTCCATGATCTCCCGATCTACACTGTCACTGTATTGTCCCTGAAAAGCCATGTTTCCCAGTAAATTCTCCACCCACCGGATTTCTACGGTCTCCGGTCTAACAATGGGTATGTCGACCCGTTCTAAAAATGTGTCTATATGTGAAATGCAAAAAGCTTTCCCTCAACACTTCTAATAAGAAAAAAGAATGAACTTACCACAGCAGTTGTAGACAGGGAAGAAGCTCAAACCTTACAGTATTGTTCAAAATAATAGCAGTACAATGTGACTAACCAGAATAATCAAGGTTTTCGTATATTTTTTTATTGCTACGTGGCAAACAAGTTACCAGTAGGATCAGTAGATTCTCAGAAAACAAATGAGACCCAGCATTCATGATATGCACGCTCTTAAGGCTGTGCAATTGGGCAATTAGTTGAATTAGTTGAAAGGGGTGTGTTCAAAAAAATAGCAGTGTGGCATTCAATCACTGAGGTCATCAATTTTGTGAAGAAACAGGTGTGAATCAGGTGGCCCCTATTTAAGGATGAAGCCAACACTTGTTGAACATGCATTTGAAAGCTGAGGAAAATGGGTCGTTCAAGACATTGTTCAGAAGAACAGCGTACTTTGATTAAAAAGTTGATTAGAGAGGGGAAAACCTATAAAGAGGTGCAAAAAATGATAGGCTGTTCAGCTAAAATGATCTCCAATGCCTTAAAATGGAGAGCAAAACCAGAGAGACGTGGAAGAAAACGGAAGACAACCATCAAAATGGATAGAAGAATAACCAGAATGGCAAAGGCTCAGCCAATGATCACCTCCAGGATGATCAAAGACAGTCTGGAGTTACCTGTAAGTACTGTGACAGTTAGAAGACGTCTGTGTGAAGCTAATCTATTTTCAAGAATCCCCCGCAAAGTCCCTCTGTTAAAAAAAAGGCATGTGCAGAAGAGGTTACAATTTGCCAAAGAACACATCAACTGGCCTAAAGAGAAATGGAGGAACATTTTGTGGACTGATGAGAGTAAAATTGTTATTTTTGGGTCCAAGGGCCACAGGCAGTTTGTGAGACGACCCCCAAACTCTGAATTCAAGCCACAGTACACAGTGAAGACAGTGAAGCATGGAGGTGCAAGCATCATGATATGGGCATGTTTCTCCTACTATGGTGTTGGGCCTATTTATCGCATACCAGGGATCATGGATCAGTTTGCATATGTTAAAATACTTGAAGAGGTCATGTTGCCCTATGCTGAAGAGGACATGCCCTTGAAATGGTTGTTTCAACAAGACAATGACCCAAAACACACTAGTAAACGGGCAAAGTCTTGGTTCCAAACCAACAAAATTAATGTTATGGAGTGGCCAGCCCAATCTCCAGACCTTAATCCAATTGAGAACTTGTGGGGTGATATCAAAAATGCTGTTTCTGAAGCAAAACCAAGAAATGTGAATGAATTGTGGAATGTTGTTAAAGAATCATGGAGTGGAATAACAGCTGAGAGGTGCCACAAGTTGGTTGACTCCATGCCACACAGATGTCAAGCAGTTTTAAAAAACTGTGGTCATACAACTAAATATTAGTTTAGTGATTCACAGGATTGCTAAATCCCAGAAAAAAAAAATGTTTGTACAAAATAGTTTTGAGTTTGTACAGTCAAAGGTAGACACTGCTATTTTTTTGAACACACCCCTTTCAACTAATTGCCCAATTGCACAGCCTTAAGAGCGTGCATATCATGAATGCTGGGTCTTGTTTGTTTTCTGACAATCTACTGAACCTACTGGTAACTTGTTTGCCACGTAGCAATAAAAAATATACTAAAAACCTTGATTATTCTGGTTAGTCACATTGTACTGCTATTATTTTGAACAATACTGTATATCTACAGAGAGAATCAATTTGAAATTAGCGCTGGAAAGACGTCACTCGCATAATTAGGGAGATCACGTCGGGGTCACCACTTTGTAAGGTCCAGGCACTCGGCCCAAGGAAGGTATCCGGTGCTGGATGAAGGTTTCCTGCGTGTTCTGTCTTTCAGCGCGTAGAGTTATTCATTTTAAGTTAAACTCAAATCTGACTCCATTTTATTATTTAATCTGACTCCATTTTAGTATGACCTCGAATTTAGATTGAAATGCAAATTGGTTGTATGCCTTTTTAATTAATGTTCTTCTGACATTTGATTATTCTAGTTAACTCTATTTTTATATTAACTCATTCCTTCGGGTGCTCATGTTGCTAACAAGGATACAATGTAATCTACTAGTCAATAATTACAGAGTAAGACAGAATAGAATCAAAATGTAACAATTTATTTACAGTCAGGTAGATATGTATTTTGCCAATTACACATCCAATTGAAACCCATCAAATCATATCAATACAAAACATCAAATTCTCAAAGATGAATCTAAAAGTAAAATATGCATACCTGACCTTAGAAAATACATAGTATGAAGTGAAGAGACACACAACACACTACGGGCTTTCTGGCTACAGAAATCGCCCTGATCCTTTTGCTGCAATCCTTTAAATACCTCAGACCAAGGCAAACATCCCCCGAGATGAAGACAGAAACTAACAATTTGGAATTTGCATTAACTCAGGTCCCAAGCCTGGGTGGTTTTACAACTCAATGGGAACAGAGGGTAATTTACATGGAGGGCCCTAGGAAAGGACACTTCCATCACAGTAATCAAGATATCTCTTAACTCTTCAGATCTGTATTATCTTCTAATCTACTTTTGTGAGAGTGAGACCATTGTACCAGTTGCACTGAGACATTTCCAATGATACTAGACATGAGTGTTAGTTCACTTGCATTGATATTTTCATGTAATCATTTTGAGCAGACTGAGTAGAAGGAAGAATGGGTGAAGGGATTTATAATGAAACAAATGGCCAGAAGGGGAGGAGGTCTCCTGCTCCTCCACTCTGTGGGGTGTCTCGAAGATGCCCGTGTATGTTTGTATTGTCTGTTTCTCAGGAGATCAAAGTATCTCAGGTTCTTTCGTCCTTACATATGTATTTAGTATTTATAAATACTAAGGTATTTATGCAAAAAAAAAAAAAAATAATTAAAAAAAAAAAATTACCCAGTCTAAAGTGCTGGAAAATGAAATACCTTTGGAAGTGCTTGGATTTACTCGAAGGTTTAAGAACCCTGGTGTACCTTTCTCTGAACAACAGAGGGTGACAAAGACTAACCATCCTCTGAAACCATCGAGAATTAATAGTGAGAAGTACTGGCTGCATCAGATCTTAGGCAGCTGACTCGCTGAGCATCAGGCATGTTCGACTCACCAGAACTGTGCAAACGGATTGCATTCTGACTGAAGCAGTGCACACCGGGCAGAATATTGTCCGACTGAGACGGCGCCGATGCACATGACCGTCACGTGTGGCATCAAGTATCGCGAGAGTGTTTCGAGAGCAGCCGGCTGATTCGGCCTGCAGTTTCTCCAGAGTGACAGCTGGAGCACTGATGACGACACAGCTGTTCACGATTGGCCAGACTCACCACATGACGATGATCACGTGGTGTCGGGGTTATTCTTCTTCAGGCAGTAATACTCTTATTATGTTTTGGGGGTTAATGTTAAAGCTCTTGTATGTTCAGTTATTCTGGGAGCAAGAACCCCCATAAGAAACCATAATGCCAAAGATAAATTGTTTTCAATAAACTCAAGTAAACTTGCCTAATTGGTTCCTGACTGAAATCGAGCGCAGCGTCAATTCAGTCATGCCACGGAGGCAAAGCTGAGAAAAGCTGATGCGGTCAGCTGTCAAATCGCTCTAATCACCACCTCTCTCCTATAAGACACGGGACATATATATACATGGCACTACTGCTCAGCAAGTATACTCAACTGCTCGCGACCCTCCCTCCCTCCCCATTATAAGCATGAGCACATTACTGCGCACCTTCTGGCTGTCGTCTTGTTTGTTTCAGATCACTAAGGCTTCCAAAAATCTTAGCTGGTATGGAACTCACTGCTGAGAGACACCCATCTTTATAACCAGGCTACAGGATAGACTTCCCACTGCCACATCTACATGATTATCACCGTTTGCTTTAAAGACTTTATTAAAAGTCTTAATTATTATGTATTTCTAAATTCATGGTTCTGGGGGGTTAATGTTAAGCAAGAACCCCCATAAGGAACCATACCGCCAAAGATAAATTTTGTTCACTAAACTCAAGTAAACTTGCCAAAGTGGTTCCTGTCTGAACTAGAAAAACAAAAGAATTCCGCACCTGAAATTCCCAGGTGGTCTCCCATCAAAATAATAACTTGGAGCTTCAGAGATCAGATGAGGACTGAGGTGCTCAGGCTAAAATAAAGAAAAAAAAGTGTACAGCACCTATATTGTCACAACCACACCTGCTACACTCCCAGGATCGGACACTTACGCCACACCCACTCGTCCCCAATCACCTGAATTCTAAACACCTGTGCATCATCACCAGCACCACATATAAAGCCACCAGTCACCATCACTCAGTGTCTGGTCTTGCACCGATCTCCTCACTTACCTGAACGACATTAATCTACCTACCTGATCTGCCTTCCCCTCTTCATCCTCATCGGAACTTCTACTACCATTGTCTTCGTCTGAGTCACCGTCTGCACCACCACTCACCTGAAGGAAAGTTGTGTTGTTTCTGTGTCCTCCACGTGTCAAGATTCACCTGTGTCTGAAACCTCTGATTCACATTAAAAACTGTTTCACTGAATCCTCTGTGTCCTCGTCTGTGTCTGACAGAAGACCAGACCAGATGCAGAGCTCTCCAGATACAGGCGAGGACCGCACCGCGGATCCCTTCACCGAACTGGTTAACGCTGTACGGTCCTCACTACTACAACAAACTCAACTTTCTGCTTCGACTATCACCGCTACACCGCCGGTCACTTCTTCAGTTGCCCCTGCGAGTCCCATGGCCAAACCTGCGACATACAACGGCACCACTGAACGCAGTCGAGTCGCATTCATCATCAACCTGCTCTCAGGTAAAGCTCTTCAATGGGCTCAATCTCTCTGGGACTCTAACTCCTCAGCTATCGGATCGGTAACAAATTTCTGTTCTCAGTTAAAATCCGTCTTTGGTCAACAAACTTCGGCCTTATCTGTCCATGATCAACTGTTTACAATTCGCCAACAGAGAGATGAATCCGTGAGTGATTATGCCGTACGCTTCCGTACACTCGCTTACATAAGCGGCTGGAATGAAACCGCCTTAATTACGGCATATCGCCACGGTTTGTGTGACAGAGTACAAGAGTTGATTGTGGTATATGAAGACTCACTGGGACTTGAGTGTCTAATTCAAAAATCCATTAGAGTTCCCCAGAGACTCACTGCCTGTCATCCGCTCACTCCCGCTGTACTTCCTCCGCCCGCTATACCATCTGTCGCTCCTCCAGCACCAGAACCCATGCAAGTGGATTCCAACCATCTATCCACATCGGAACGTCAGCGGAGGATTAACACCGGCCTGTGCCTCTACTGTGGGGGAGATGGACACCTCTTACCATCCTGTCCAGTACGACCTCCACGCCCAGCGGTGAGTACCATCCATATTCCACCTCTAACTGCTCCTTTGACTAAAACCTGGGTTACTCTAAGACATCTCCATTTTTCCGTTTCAGTACAAGCCCTCATCGACTCCGGTTCGGCGGGGAACTTCATCAACCGGCAAACATTAACTCGTCTAAGTGCCAAGCGTCATCGAAGCCCCGTCGAACTCAAAATAACAACAATACAGGGAAAACCGCTGGGCAAGGGTCGTATCCACTATTTCTCCCCCACAATCATCCTCCGCGTGGGACTCCTGCACGAGGAAAACATTACGTTTATGGTGCTGGAGGAATCCACCGCAGACATCATCCTGGGACGCCCCTGGCTAAATCAACACCAACCTCACATCCATTGGCCCACTGGTGAGATCCTGAAATGGGGACAATCCTGTCATCCTACCTGTATCACTCCCCCAACTAAAGTTCCCAAGGTCATTCCTCCCGGGAAGAAGTCATCCCTACCGGTCCAGTCCACATCAGTGGAAAGCCCCGACTCTGAGGCTGATCATGTCATCCCTCCAGAATATCGGGCGTTCCAGGATGTGTTCAGTAAGCGGTTGGCAACGAAACTTCCACCTCATAGGCCATGGGACTGCGCCATCGACCTCCTGCCTGGAGCAACCCTTCCTAAAGGACGAGTCTATCCACTGTCCATCCCGGAGCAGAAGGCCATGGAGGAGTACATACAGGAAGCACTCGCTCAGGAGTTCATCCGACCATCTACTTCCCCTGCCGCTTCCAGCTTTTTCTTTGTGGCCAAGAAGGACGGAGGCTTGAGGCCGTGTATCGACTATTGCCACCTCAACTCTCAAACCATCAAATTCAGCTATCCTCTTCCCCTGGTCCCAGCAGCATTAGAACAACTACGCGGAGCCAAGATCTTGAGGAGCACCTAAAACTTAATCCGCATCCGGAAGGGGGACGAGTGGAAGACTGCTTTCATTACCCCTTCCGGACACTACGAATACCGGGTCATGCCGTATGGGTTATCCAACAGTCCATCCGTCTTCCAAAATTACATGAATGAAGTCTTCAGAGAATACCTTAACCAGTTCGTAATTGTCTACATCGACGACATCCTCATCTACTCCACTTCCAAGGAGGAACACATCCAACATGTCACGCTCGTACTCCGAAAACTCCGGGAACACCACCTCTACCTCAAATTGGAAAAATGTGAGTTCCACACGCCCTCAGTCCAGTTCCTGGGATACATCATCGACCCACAAGGCGTGAAGATGGACCAGGGGAAGGTGGACGCCATTACACACTGGCCTCAACCTGGTTCCATTAAAGACCTCCAACGCTTCCTGGGCTTTGCCAACTTCTATAGAAGATTCATCCAAGATTACAGTTTACTCAGCTCCCCTCTAACTTCTCTCCTCCGGAACCGGCCCAAGTCTCTGTCCTGGAACCCCGAAGCCACAGAAGCCTTCCACCGACTCAAGCGGGCCTTCAAGACTGCTCCGATCTTGGTCCACCCTGACCCTAAGCAACAGTTCATTGTGGAAGTGGACGCCTCATCAACCGGAGTCGGAGCAGTCCTATCCCAGCGGCAGGGGGATCCTCCAAGACTCCATCCATGCGCCTTCTTCTCGAAGAAGCTATCCCCGGCGGAGCAAAATTATGACATCGGTAACCGTGAACTACTGGCCATCAAGCTGGCTCTGGAAGAATGGCGTCATTGGCTGGAGGGAGCCCAGTTCCCTTTCGAGGTAGTAACAGACCACCGGAACCTGGAATACCTCCGTGAAGCTAAAAGACTGAATCATCGCCAAGCCAGATGGGCCCTGTTCTTCACGAGATTCAACTTCAAGGTCACTTACCGTCCTGGCTCTCAGAACAATAGAGCCGATGCCCTCTCCCGTCTTCATCAAGCAGATCCTGAACCCGAATCTCCGGAACCAATCCTCCCTCCAGCCATGATTGTAAGTCCCATCCAATGGAACATTGATCATCTGATTGAACAAGAAAACCTTCAACACCCAGCTCCGCCGGGAGGTCCAGGAGGGAAACTCTTCGTCCCCCCTCAACATCGGATTACCCTCCTGGACTTAGCTCATACCTCTCCGGGATCTGGACATCCAGGCAGGAGGCGGACCCTCTCACTCCTTCAACAACGTTACTGGTGGCCATCGATGGCTCTGGATACCGTCCGCTACCTCAAGGGATGCTCCGTCTGCGCCATAGCAGACACCCCTAGAAGACTCCCGGAGGGTAAACTGGTGCCTCTTCCCATTCCTGAACGTCCATGGACCCATATTGGCATTGATTTCATGACTGACCTCCCTCTCTCTCAAGGCTACACCTGTGTACTGGTAGTGGTCGACAGGTTTTCAAAATCATGTAAGCTCATCCCTCTCAAAGGGCTTCCCACTGCATTTGAAGCGGCAGAGGCACTGTTCCACAATGTATTCCGCCACTTTGGCATTCCTGAGGACATCGTCTCCGACCGGGGTCCCCAGTTCATCTCCAGAGTCTGGTCCGCTTTCTTCCGTCTTCTAGGGGTGTCCGTCAGCCTCTCTTCCGGATACCACCCACAGACCAACGGCCAGACGGAGCGTAAGATACAGGAGATTGGGAGGTTCCTGAGGATATACTGCCACCGTAACCAGGACTGTTGGAGCCAGTACCTACCCTGGGCCAAATAAGCTCAGAACTCCCTCCATCAATCCTCCACCGGGCTCACCCCCTTCCAATGTGTCCTCGGATACCAGCCTCCGCTCTTCCCATGGTCAGGTGAGCCCTCGGAGGTCCCAGCGGTAGATCACTGGTTCCGACAGAGCGAGAGGGTCTGGGACTCGGCTCACGTGCATCTCCAGCGGGCAGTGCGGAGGCATAAGGAGCAAGCGGATGCTCGTCGAAGACCTACACCGCAATACCAACCTGGACAGCGAGTCTGGCTCTCGACGAGGGATATCCGCCTCCAGCTGCCCTGCCGTAAGCTGAGTCCCCAATACATCGGACCATTCACCATTGAACGGCAACTGAATGAAGTGACCTATCGACTCCAGCTACCTGCACAGTACCGCATCTCACCCTCATTCCATGTCTCACTCCTCAAACCCTTCACTGAACCCTTGTCTCCTCCATCCACAGAGCCTGGTGATGATGCCGTACCTCCTCCTCCAGCCATCGAAGAAGACAACGACATCTTCCGGGTTAGAGCTATCCTCGACTCTCGACGACGGGGTCCACAATTGGAGTACCTGGTAGACTGGGAGAATTACGGCCCGGAGGAGCGTTGCTGGGTTAATCGCAACGACATCCTGGACCCCAGCCTTCTCACCGACTTTCACCGAGACCATCCAGACCGCCCCGCTCCCCGTGGCCGAGGTAGACCCCGTCGTCGTACAAGATCCCAGCCGTCAGGAGCCGCCCGTGGAGGAGGGTGTACTGTCACAACCACACCTGCTACACTCCCAGGATCGGACACTTACGCCACACCCACTCATCCCCAATCACCTGAATTCTAAACACCTGTGCATCATCACCAGCACCACATATAAAGCCATCAGTCACCATCACTCAGTGTCTGGTCTTGCACCGATCTCCTCACTTACCTGAACGACATTAATCTACCTACCTGATCTGCCTTCCCCTCTTCATCCTCATCGGAACTTCTACTACCATCGTCTTCGTCTGAGTCACCGTCTGCACCACCACTCACCTGAAGGAAAGTTGTGTTGTTTCTGTGTCAAGATTCACCTGTGTCTGAAACCTCTGATTCACATTAAATACTGTTTCACTGAATCCTCTGTGTCCTCGTCTGTGTCTGACATATATATTCCCAGGCATTGTCCCATCCAGAATAAAAAACAAATTGACATATCTATATTATTGTTCTTAAGATATCATTAATGTTTTGATTTACTGTAACTCTTTTGAAAAAAAAATAAAAGAGTGAAAGCATGTTTTTGTAAATCTGTAAATGTTTTGTAAATCTGGTTCAGTTTAATGTGGTTCCTAGGTTACTTTCTGTAAATAAAATTATTTTCATGTTCATCATGTTTCATGGACTTCTGGACGCTGGAACGCTTGAATTAACCAACTTAATATGGTTATTATTTTCTGACTAAACCACAGACTGATTCCTCAAGTTTATAACTAGTGCTGGGCATAGATACATTTTTTAAATCTAGATTAATCTCACTGTAATCTTGGAATTAATCTAGATTAACCTAGATTAAAATGGCTCATTTGAATTCTGCCAAAAGCATTCAGAATATGTGTGCTACCCAAATAAAATAATGACCTAAAGTAAGTATTTGAGAATGGGTTTCTCAAGACAGGTGGTGCATTAGACCAGGGGCTCTCCTGTTTCCAAAATGCGTCACAAACTCAAGGGCTGGAGAAAGCTGTAAACTAATTCCACATTGCACAAGGTGCAAACAACCTTACACCTGTTTCACACATAATCCATCTTCTGTACGTATGCGTTTTGTATTTTTTTACGCACCCATGTTAACCGATTCCAGCATTCAAGCAGTTGTGGTCCGTCAGTGTGTTCCAGGAGTGTTGCGTCTGCAGCAGTGCAGTGATCATTCACGTACCGAGTAGCGGACTGCAAATGCGAATGAGTACGAGTCCGTGCTGCTTCTGCACCACATACGTAACGCACACGGACCGTGCTTCTCCAGCACCACATACATACACAGACTGTGAAACAGGCGTGCGTCTTGTCGAGGTTTCCATTGGGAGCTTCTTAAAAAAAATAAAAAATTCCCTGAAGCAAACCCGGCAGCTTCAGCTGCATCCATGTTAGCACGTCAAGTTTGATATGGTAATTTATTTCACAGTAGGCATACACACAGGTTTAAAGACTCATTCTCCCCTACAGTGCAATTCGGTTAGGCATACATCCGCGCTAAAATATAAAGGTGAATAGGTGAAAGCCATCATAGCACGTTAACGCCGATAACGGCCCAACACTAGTTATAACACTCAGCCTCTCTGAAAGCAGCAAAAAATGAACAAACAAAAACCACATGACCTCCACCTCCTACATGAAACTTTCATTGAGTAAGAGTTAAATAGAGGAACAGTGTCCATCACATCAACCAGATCACATTTGAGAGACTATGAGTGTCACTGGTTTACTCTGCCTTTCATTGTATGGATTCATTCTCAAAATACATGGTATGTCTGCTTGTTTACTATTAACCATTCTCTTGTCTTCACTGGAGCTGATGTGTGATGCTGTGGGTTTCCTGTCAGCTATCCAACACCAGCGTGTCCGGCCCAACGGCATGGCCATTCTGCCCTGTGGTGAGCTGAAGGCTGGGAAAGTGACCTGGAGCAGAGATCTGAATGGAAGCCATATGTCCATCCTCAGCACTGATAATGGAGACATAACCAGACACATTCAGAATCACAATCACAGCTCATTACCAGACCTGTCTCTGGTCATCTGGTTTGTCTCATCTTGGGATGAGGGCTTGTATTATTGCAACAGGACACCTGTGGCATGTCTAACAGTGAAAGCAGGTAAGAAACCAAAGCCTTGGGGTGATATGATTAAAGTACGTTTGTATGTATTTGGTATAAACTTCAAATAGATTATATAAATGTATTACTAAATTATATTGAATAACAGGTTGGAGCTGAAACAAAATTCTAGTCATTTTGCTAGCTGTATATATCATATGACAGCAAATTAAAGTTTAGTATGAATGAATGAATGAATAAAACCCTGCATTATACTAATGGATTCCAGGATTCCACGATCTTTTCTAACAGGTAGGATATATTAGATGTAGATCTGTGGTGATAGGATCAGTGGGTGACTTTCAACTTCTTTCAGCAGCTTTGTCATATATTTTCACTTTTTTTTAATGGTTTAGTACTGTAAATATTATGCATTTATTTCATTGCCTATGAAAATTCACCTAACAGTGATTACTGGTAACATAACACTTTGGGACACAAAACACATCTCTTCTGATATTAAAGTAAGTAAAATAACTTCATATAACAGTCTATATATTTCAAAAGTTGAATGTCCTCTGGAGCAGAGCCTGCAGTCAGTAGCTAGTTATTACATATATGTGGAAATGTAAACAATGTTTACATTGTCTGTGTGATATTAGGAAAGATTACACACATACACTTCATTGCCCTTTTGTTCTAACGAAAATATCTGAATGTGTTTTAGAGCTGTTTACAGACTCTTCATAAACTGAAGAAATAATCAAAATGTATTTCTGTGAACAGAGATAATGAATCAACGAGAACAGAAATTTAGATAACACTGTAAAATACGGTGGCACTAAAATGCATTACTTCATGTTTAACTAATGCATAGATAATCATGAGTTAATGTATAACTCATGAAGAACTAAACCAATTATTAAGTGCATCAGCAGCAAATGAACATTCTAAATGATTTATAGATTATCAGTTAAATGTGTCATGAATTATTCCCTAATAACATTTTATATATTAACTAATAGTGTAAATTCATGGTAATCGCCACAATGGGTTGAAGCATGTATTTAAACGTCCAGTTGTTTTAACTGTTCTCTGTACGATGTTCCCAGCTGATGGACAGAATGAAGATGATCTGACTGCATGTGATGAAGGTGAGACAGAAAACAAAGCATCAGTCTCAAATGTAAAGGCTGCTTCACTAATATCAGCCGTTGTTTTACACAGAAGTTGAGAAATTCCTTTTTCTGTGATATAATTGCTCACTGTCTAAACCTGTCATAGAGCGGAGCATCATTCATCTGACCATTTATACTCTTACTTCCTCATGATCAATGCTTGTAAATGAGGATGTATGATTGTAACAGACTTAATATTACTCAACTGTCTCAGTTAATGACCACATCATTGAATTCAAATAAAAAGAAAGATAGCAATTTAAAACAAACAAGCAGAAAAGATGAGAATAGATGTATAAATGTGAGTGTAATTGGCAGCTGACTGTACGGCTGTGGATGGGAGCTGTGACTGACTCCCCGTGTGGTGATCTTCAGGTGGCGAGCGTCTGGACGTGATGGAGCGCGTGCTGATGTTCGGCGGTGTTGGACTAGCGGCTCTGATGCTTCTCTTCGCTACTGTAGCTGCAGTCAAAGCATCACGCTCGACTAGACCTCACACAGCAGAGCAGAGCAGAGATCTCTTACACTAGTGCAGGAAGATCCAATCCAACCCACAACACATCCCTGTCAAACAACCTTATAATGCGTGATGTAGCTGCTGAAACTCAAAGCAGAAGTGGTTTGGAGGTTTCCTGTTTCTTGTGTAACCGCTTTTCGCTTTCTCCCTGTATCACACTATGTGTCACAAGACAACTGAGCCTTAAACTCATTGCTAAAGCACACTGAAGGAATGTCCCTCCGTCATCGTCATTTCAATGTTCTTTTTGAGCTCGACCTTTCTTTCTTTGTAAACAGCATAGTGACAGATAGTGGTAACACTTCATAATAACGCTCATTAATATATAATTAACAAACATTATTCAATGCTTAACTGATCATTAATTTATCTATAGAAATGTAAAATAATGTGCTTGTATTAAACATTACCTAAAAATTTACTTTTCACAAATTCAAATGCTTGGAAATTTCATTAAATTTCTAATTCATATGAAAATCCTCAGAAGACTTGAACCTTTGCTGTGGTTGAGGTGTGATATGTGTAGGTTAGGGATGGGTTTGGTGGCATGGGTTGGTTTAAGGTTGGGTAAGGGTCAACAAGTGTACAGGGGTCAGTTTGATCACTTTAAGGGAACACAGTATAAATCTGTTTAGATTGCATTGTTTTGATCAATTAAGAATTTTCTTGAAAAGTTTACAATGTGTCATATATCTCTATCAAGTATTTAGCTAAACTTTGTAAACAAATAGTTAAAGTAGCTAAAAGTCCAGTCCCAATAAAGATACTAAAAAATGTAGTTAATGTTTATAAACATTTACAAATGATGAATAGTCTCCACTTTAGGTTACTGGAAAAACACTAACAAGTTATTAATAAATAATTTAAGATAATAGTAGAAGTCATCACACCACCAAAGATCAAATATATGATTTACAGACTGATTATGAGCTAATGAATATATTAACATGAGTATTGTTATAGTCATGATCTGTTTTGGTTTAGTTTTCTGTGCTTCCCTTTATCTGTGCTTCCCTTTATCCTTCCTTGTTTGTTTCTTTGGTTTTTGATCAGTTTGCTCATTAGTCATTATTAGTTAACTCCCACCTGTTTTCCCCTCGTCAGCTGCCTCATGTAAAGTCTTCTTCCTGTTTGCTATTTTGTCTGTTCTTGTTAATGTTTATTCATTGATCTAATATGGATTTATTTACCTGTGTCCTGGATGTTCTACCTCCTTCGTCCTCGTACGATTGTACATTTGTACACTCTCACCAGACCAAAACAAATAATGTGTGAAGTGCCCACTAGATATATTTTCACAGCATTTGTAAATGTAAAAATGAGCATTAGCGAATATGTAAACTGAAGTTTAATGACATTTGTAAGCATTCAAAAGTACACTAATAAATAAGCTTGTAAATATTGTATTATTGATGTAAAAATCATTAGTAGATTTTTAAAACACATTGTTTAATGACATTTGTAACCATTAACCTCCGTTAAACATTATATAATGTTTTTTAATGATTTATTAATAAAAGTTATTATAAAGTGTTACCTAGATAGTTTTCTATGGACATTAGAAGTTATCTTTGTGAACTGTACAGTTTGTTGAAAGCATATCACACAAGCAGGAGTGCTGTTGGATTGCTGTTATCGAAGCTTAGCATCATTAGCATCATTAGCATCATTAGCATCATTGCTCCAGTCTTCAGAGTCTGTTCTCGATAGCCTGATCATGTTAAGTATGAATGTGATCCAGAAATAATCCACCAAGTTGACTTTACCCTGTGACCTACAACATTTTAAAAAGCGCAACAACTTAAAAGATACGGGCGACAGGTTTAATTCATCTATCTGTAAATATCTTGATGTTGATGAAATTAGCTCATTTTGTGGTTTAGTTGAAGAAACAGCTGGCCTTTTTATTTTGTAATTGTAATATAACCAACAAATTTTGGGTTGATTTAAAATGTTTATATTTTTAACCCTACTAATATGTTACACAGATTAATGCTTAAATATATTATTTATTTTATTATGAAAACCCAAAACCATTCTCTTGAATATTTAGTCATTCTATGGATTTATTTTATGTGCAAAAGAGTTTATATTGATAGGCTGATTATGAAAGGGTGGAGACTGCTGTCCTTTAAGACTGAGAGCGCAGTGTCCTGTGAAAGACGTTCAGTCATGTGCTGGTGCGACGGAAGTTGCATGTCTTGTTATGGAGCTGTCATGCGCAGGCGCTGGCGTCTGAAGTGTTTGAAAGCGTGGGAGTGGGTTGAGTTAAAATGAACATGATGGTGATACAGAATCATTTAATTTACTTAGTTTTGTTTGTTTAGTGCTGTGATACTGAGTTTTGGTGTCACTGTGCTGTGGTTGGTTATTGTGTGCACGAGTATGAGTAGCAATCGGTTTGTTTTATTGTTAAATTGGACTGAAGGTACTAGCAGTTTGTTTTATCTGTCTTCCAGTGTACTGCAGTGTACCTGCCACTGTGGGACTGAAACTAAACTGTTGCTTTCAGACCACACTCATAAAAACAACTTGTAGGATTTACTTGATAAAATCATTGTAACAATGTGCACTCAATTTTTCTTAGTAAATTTTACTGCTGTGATATCAAGTACAACTTACTTGCCAGTATCAAGTGAAATGTACTTAGCTCTAAATGTAACATTTGTGAAGACATTAAGTAAATGTTACTTAATTATATTTAACTTAGCAGGTTGTATTTATTAAAAGTAATTAAGTAAATTTAATTTTAAAATGTGAAAATATCAAGTACATTTTATAAATCTGTAATATTTACTGTTGTGATGTAATTAAGTAGATTTTAAAATGTCTGTCCATTTCACATTTTGAATTACTTTGTTTAATTAATTTATATTACTCACTATTATTATGTAAATGTTGCTTTTCTTAAGTGTTACCAAATAAATTTAATAATTTTATCTGCATCAAATACTTTTATCACAAATCACAATTAAATGCGATAAAGTTGAACAGTTTATTATGTCAACATTCACATAGTCACATCAACTGATAAGTAGTTAAAGTACATTCAGTAACCTCTATTGATCATTGCAATAACTGTAGAATTAACCAACAATCAACAATTTCCCCTAAAGAAAAGGAAAATCCATTTTACTCCATCCAACACATATCTGGGATTATATTTTCTCAAATACCCAAATAGAATCTAACAATTCACTTATCAATGCAATACCATTCAAACTGACACTAAGTGATCTTTAAATTTGTCTTAACTCCTCTCCAGATAGAAATATGTTTTCCTTTAAATGGGAATTATCATGAAAACCACTATACTGACCGGAAGAAACACAATGTCTTGTACTCTTCAGCACTTTCTCCTGAATGTCACTATTTTTCAGAATTTGGGACAAGGATTGCAAAATTGGTTCATATTTGAAAGTCCTTCCCTCTTTTGCATCAAGTATATACTCCAACGGTTCAACAATAGAGAAATTTTCCTTTAAGTACTGATTTCTCTTATATGCTGTGTCAAGAGGGCCTTCTTCACTAAAGGCTGCACTAATAGGATTTAACTGGCAAATGCGTTTTACCAAATCTGTGATTACAAATTGTTCAACAGCGCAGTTATGGTTTTCAAATGTGTCAAGGACAATAATGGGTGCAGATTCTGGACTAGTAATAAATTGAAGCTCCTCTACAATCTCATTTATACATCTACTGGGCACATTGAATATGCAATCTAATTTAAGTAATAAGGAAAAAAGCTAATCAAAAATGGCTTTACCTACTCCCCTTTCTCACAAGTGTTTCATTAGAAGACACTTCACTTTCATCTAACAACAAAATCTACAATAAATAAATTAAAATTCTCATAAATGATTTACAGGATATAAAGTCTAACAATACTAGACTACAGTGAATAAAGTCAAATAAATAAAGTTTACATACACACTCCAACACTGCAACACTTTGAACCAAATTGACCGTGCGTACATTAACACAGCATTTCACACTAATAAACATTACAAAATAGACACTGTCCCCAAAGGAAATATTTGCACAATATTGCCGAGTGTTGAATTATTGCGATTGCCAAACAGACTAAACAAAACATTTAAATTAACAAGCTACCGCTGACCGGACTCCATCCTAGGCCCACCTGTGTCCAGGTCATCAAAGCACAGTGGTAGCAGATCCCCAAGACACTCACACACATACAAAGAAATACAAAGTAAAACAAAATTATTAAACCCAGGAAAAACAGTGGCTAGTGACCGACGAAGGCAATCCTATTATTAAAAATCTCAAGCATAAATAGGCCTTAAAGTTACTCTTTCTATCTCAACCACCCTACAGTTACATTCTCCGCCCACAAAATGTCACTGTCTCGGTGACAGGTAGCGAAGGTGCTATACAACCAAGGCCTAAAAACAACATTGTGGGAGCTAACAGTTAAATGAGCTCCCCTATGTTCATCTCCAGGTGATCGTTTGGTTAATGTACACTGGAGATTAAAAGGGTTTGAATGGTGGCCTGTGGTTCTATTGGTCTGCCTTGGCGTGAACCCTCATTTGGGTATTGGTGTTGGTGCTTCAGCTGAGGTTGAGAAGGGTCGACAGGAAGAGGACGCATTTCTTGCCTATGAATGTTATTCTCTGGACCCTGCTGGTTCCTTGGTCTAAATTGAATAAAGGGTGCCAACCTCATCCCGACAGCTCACCACCTCATACTCTACATGGTCCCAATGTTCATGAATTTTGTGACGACCCAGTGGGTGACTCCGGCGGTACACTAATGTACCTGGCAGTAAAATAGGCAGAGGAAAAGATTGGTCTGAGCCTGCAGATAAACTACAGAAAGATGCTCCTGATGTTCTCGAACCCACTCCTCCGTGGTCAATTCCGACAAGGAGTCAACTGTACCTAAGAGCGAGTCAAGGGAAGAATGGGCTTCCCTGCAAACATTAGTTCATATTAGGGCTGAAACGATTAGTTGACGTTATCGACAATGTCGACAATAAAAAATTTCGAAAAATATTTTTGTTGTTGAGTATTCGTTTGATTTAATTTGACCTAATTTAGAGCCCGCAATAATGTGGTTTGACCAGTGTGGCGCTGTGGCGCAGGACTGTAATTCAGCCCTGCTCGGTGCAATTCAAGAGAAGAAGAGATACAGCGCTCACTCAGCGCTGCTTCAGAGAAACCAAATGGAATTTGAATATGAAAATATATGACGTGCGTTTTCCTCTCAATAATGAAATAAACAACAACAACAAAAATATCACAGCAGTGTGAAAGAAGCAGTTAAAATTGCATCTTATTACACTGAGTGGATGTTACATTAGCTTGGTAAAGCATTCACGTCACGTCTATAGTATTTTATGCAATACCTTAAATCAGGGCTCCAAACTGCAACTAAAATGGTTGCATTTGCGACCATGAATATTAAAATGCGACTGAAGTTTTTGCTGAGGTCGCCGCTGGCGACTAGCCCTATGTATTTACATGTTATCTCTTAAAACATTGCATGTAATGACTTTTTTCCTGATTGTTTTGCATTCACATCTTTTGTTATGTTCGCGCATTGAGAGATGCGCATCGAAGTTTTAGAGTTTTAAACAGTCCTCGTCTGCCGCGCAGCAGCGCTGACACACACCTGATAAGCGCGACAGAGAGAAATGATGGAGACTTGAAGAGAAAGTGCAGAAAAACAGCGTCTATTTCGTTCATAACTTGAACAAACTACAACAGGTAAAGCTGTCATCTGTGTGGATATTGGCAATATCGTTAACAGTTCTCGTTTATAATAATAAGGCTTCTTCTTAACAAGATCTTAGTCGATGCTGTGTTCTGTTAATGCATGAACTAAATTATTTGAAGTGCACTTGCAGTCCAGTAATCGCACAAAGCTTTGTGCTTTGTTACTTTTTAATTTACAAAGTATCAGCTTTAAAATTATTCCAAATTCATAACAAAATTCAAACAATAAATACAGTTTTGGTGCTCTTTAAGGGGCCGTTCACATATCGCGCCTAAAAACGCGTGGCTAGGCGTGCCACTTTCTCCTTTTCAAAGGGCTCGGGCAGAAGCGCTCTTGAGGCGTCTGCCTTTGCTAAGCAACTATGACCTGCTCTCTCCGTGAAGACGCGTCAATTTCAGCAAAGGATAAATGGATTTGATGCACTAAAAATCGCTTGCAGTAGCTCTGTTACTAAATTTATTTAAAAATGGCTATCCATATACAGCTATGATCAGCTGTTCCTTCATCTTGGCTGATCTTTCAACGTTGGTACTGGAAAGGATGAAGCTGATTGGTTGGTTCTTGTCACATGACCTGCGGTGCGCGCTTGCGGGGTTCTGAAAAGTTGAGATGTTTTTAACTCGATGCGGCGCAATCGCGCCTGGAAAAAAACGAGCACGTCGCTTCCATTATGAGCATGCACGCATACCGCGCGCCTTCATTTGAAATAACGAACTTGAGCGCGCGAAAGACGCGACATGTGAACGGACCCTGTGGCAGGCGCGATCGCGAGTAGTGCCTCAGTTCAAGCAGCACGTGAACTTATCATACCTTGCTCTTTACTACTAGAGTACATAATGAACATGACTTAACATCAAAAGGTAGCCTGTTTTATAAGATATTCTACAGTACAACACTTTCAAACTGCGGAAAACTTGTAAAGCTTGTAAACATTGCAACATAATATTAACCTCAGTAACCTTTCGGTGTCCATCATCAGTTAGTTAGAAAAATAACTATAAAGAGGAGCATTTTGCTATATTTATGAGCTATTGAATTTTAATATGTCTACTTAACCTGTAGTCTACATGATTCAACTCCTCCTATAAAATTACATTTTACTAATTAAGAAAAACAGACTGAAAGTGTGAAAGACATGCACTCTTAAAAATAAAGGAGCTTAAAAGGTTTTTCACAGAACAATTTTGGTTCCACAAAGAACCATTCAGTCATAGGCTCTTTGAAGAACAATCTCTTTCTGATCTTTTCATAATCTGTTATTGTCTTCAAATGTTAAAGGTTCTTTATGAAACCATTTAGACAGGAAAAAAAAGGTTCTTCTATGGTATCATGAAGCACCTTTATTTTTGAGAGAGTATGACAACATTTACAGGATGCATTGAGGAGAACCCCAAACTATACTCAGGGGCCAAGTGATGCTTATGGTCCATGATATTGGTACAGATTTTGTGTAATAAACAATGCACGACTGTATATTTCAAGTTGAAAAAAGACATGTAGCTCCCACTTTAAGTGAACCTTCATTCCCAGGTCATCTACAAGATGGATTAAAAAGCTGATAAAGTCAACAAAAGATGAGACATAAACACATCAGTATGATTAAAAAGTTAAAATGTAAAATATAATTTAAATAAAACACATAAAACATGTTTATTCTGTGGCTCCTAAAAAAAATCATTTGGCACCTAAGTTTTTTTCTTATAGGAGCCAATGGCTGATTTTTTTGTTTGGACCCCTGCCTTAAATCAAGCAGTTTTACGGTATTAAACATTATTATTAAATATTTGATTAAAGTGATAGTTTGGTTTGCAGAGATCAAAGCTTAATCTAGCTCAGGACTGTTTTGATTATCATAAACCAGTAAGGTATTTAAAGAGAGATTACTCTACGAGTCAAAAGTTTTTGAATGGTAATGTTAAGATGTTTAATGTTTTTTTAAAGTCTCTTCTGCTCACCAATCCTGCATTTATTTGATCCAAAATACAGCAAAGGCAGTAATATTGTGCAATTGTTTTACAATTTAAAATCTGATATTCTGAACTTTCTATTAATCAAAGAAACTTTAAAAATTATATTCAGCTGTTTTTAACATAATAATAATAATAATAAATAAATAATTTGTAGCAGCAAATCAGTATATTAGAATGATTTCTGAAGGTTCTTGTGACTGGAGTAATGATGCAAAAAAGTCTTGAAATAAGCCAGGAATAAATTATATTTTAAAATATACTCAAATATAAAACAGTTGTTTTAAATAGTAAAAAATCTTTCAAAATGTCACTGTTTTTGCTGTACTTTGGATCAAATACTTGCAGGCTTGATGAGCAGAATATACTTCTTTGAAAACAAAGTTACTGTTCAGATATGTTTAACGTGTACTGTATATTGTGAATAAAATTGTTTATCCCACAATAAAACATCTAATCACTTATCTTTATTTTGTTTCTTATCCATATTATATACCTACAAAAGGAGATGTTAGGCGGAATGAGGTGTCATTCAGTTAATTTTAGTAATTAAATATAAGCAATTAATATAGTAATTAAATGTTAAATAAGAAGGTTTCTCTGTCATCTCATTTTGTGTGTCAGATATATTTATTTGTATAAATTAATTGTATAATGATTGTAATTACATATTATTTCCCAAAGCTGAAGTGATTAGACTATCTTTTATTTATTACTTATAACAATATTTTAACTAATTGCAAGAGCTGAATAATCAATCAAATTCTACTGATTAATCAGTAAAATAATTGACAGTTAGTCGATTAATCGTTCTAATAATCGTAAGATTAATAGATTATCAAAATAATCGTTTGTTGCAGCCCTAGTTCATATTAGTATTATATGCGAACAGCACATGAGGCAAGTGTTGTGGCCACCTTTTCTTCTTTTCAGCAGGCAAATTACAGAGCAAATCGTGAAGTGTACAATTAAATCGTTCGCATTGTTCATTGCCCTCAGGGTGGCAAGGACTTGTATGGGATTTATGGGTAGCACTTTATTTTACAGTCCTGTTCCCCATGTACATACTATGTACTTATTATAGTAATTATAATAACTATGTAATAACTAGGTACTTACCCCGAACCTACCCCTAAACCTAACCCTACCCCATGTAGTTACCTTGTATTACCAGAACTTTCTTAGATAAATACACTGTAAGTACACTATAAGTACATGTAAGTTCACGTACTGTAAAATAAAGTGCAACCCTTATGAATAACATATAGTTCACACAGCCGCTGCAACAACTCTCCCTCGAATTGATGACCCTGATCTGTATGAATGCGCTGCGGGATTCCATAGGTATAAAACCACTGTTTAGTAAGAACCCGTGCTACAGTCATGGCCTTTTGGTCCACGATGGGATAAGCTGGAGCAAATTTGGAAAACACTAAACATCGTTGGCATTGTCGGCACCAGCACTTGATGTCTTTGCGCATAAAGGGCCAATAACAACATTGATGAACAAGTATGGTAGTCCTTTCCACCCCCCTCCATGATTGTTGTGTAAAGCAGTCAAAAACTTCCTCATGAAGCAGCTGAGGCAACAACAGATGCATTACTTTTAGTCTACTACCGGGGACATGAAAGTGTAGTAAAAGAGCACCACCATGTTCCTGCACGTTAGACCACTAGCACACAATTTCCACCACAGTAGAGGATTATTTGGCCCTTTCCAATGCTGTGGGGGGACTACATCTCTTCCAGTAAGCTAGAAAGGCCCTTAGCAACGGATATTCTGACTGAAGAAGCTGAAGATCCGCCCTAGTTCTTACTGGGGATGCATCTATAGCCTGAATGTTAACTGGACTGGAAAGGCAAGTTACCTCACTTTTAATCTCCGTAGGAACAGAGATTCCCGGTGCTACCGCTTCATTGGAGTCTGGAGCTGGGAATGCAGCCATGCGAGATAATGCATCTGCATCTATTACACATGTGGAAGATTTTTATTAATAAGGTTTTAATTAATCAAGTATATAATCAATGTGAATCTAGCCATTTTTGCTGCTAGTTATTATTCTATTAAAATCTTATAGGTCTAAAATCTAATAGAAAGTTGCTTACGCCCTGGAATGTACAAAACTGATGAGAAACACATGGCCAGACATACATTGAGGGCCTGTGTTTAGAGTAAATCAAGCAAGGGGGCCTCTCCTCTCTAGGGAGGTATGAAAATTGTGAGCATAAAGGAAAAGTTTGACTATGTGGAACCGCCCCATATAGTGTATATAAGGAGATACCAAATAACATTCGAGAGATCTCCTTGCAAGGAACTCTCGGCTTTGTTTTGCTGAAAATAAAGTCTTTTCTTCTGAGAGAAAAATCCCTGACTGAGTTTGATTCTTCTGAGAACCGGCAAAAGACACCACACACACACCTGAGTGGTACTCAATTTTAAAATCAAAAAGAGCCAGCTGTGCCACCCAGCGTTGCTCTAATGCCCCCAATTTGGCCATTTGCAAATAACAGAGGAGGTTGTTATCAGTCAGAAAAGTGAACCTTCCGCCTAAGAGGTAATCTTGAAATTTGTCCGTCACGGCCCACTTAAGGGCTACCAGCTCAAGCTTCATGGCTGAATAATTATTCATATTTTGTTCTTTTGGTCGCAACCCCTTACTAGCATAAGCTACTGGCTGCCGCTGTCCCTCCCCCTGCTCTTGGGACAAAAGGCTTGTTGAAGTCTGCATAGCCCAACACAGGTGCACTTATCAGCTTTTCTTTTAACATATCAATAGCCTTTTCACAGCCCCATCCCAATGGTCCCGCAAAGAGGCATTAAACCCTGCTTGTTTCTTCTTTGGAGCTGGCTGTAGTTTTGCTACCAACTTATGCAGAGGGGCTGCATATCTCGCGAACCCCTCTATAAAGTGCCTATAGTATGATGCAAACCCAAGGATAGAGTGCAATTCCGTGATGGTAGCTGGAACTTTCCAGTCCCTAACTGCACTGATTTTGTCTGGGTCAGTTGCGACTCCCAAGGCTGAAATAATGTGTCCCAAGAACTTCACCTCAGACTGAAAGAAATGGAACTTGCCCAAATTAAGCTAGAGGCCATGGGAGGTCAACCTACCCAACACAAGTTCCAGTCATTCCAGATGTTGTTGGAACGTGGATGAAAATGCCACCACATCATCAAGATACAAAAGGAGGGTGTGGAAACGCTGATCTCCAAAGATCCTTTCCATTAGCCTCTGGAAAGTTCCCAGTGCGTTGCACAATCCAAATGGCATCCTCTGAAACTCAAAGAGACCAAATGGAGTGCAAAATGCTGTTTTTGCCCTGTCCTTTTCTGCCACAGACACCTGATTATAACCACTTGCCAGATCAAGAGTGGAGAAAACGCAAGCACGTGAAAGGGCATCCAAGGATTCCTCAATCCGAGGCAATGGAAAGGAATCTTTTCTAGTCTTTGCATTCTATTGTCTATAATCGACGCATAAACAGATAGACCCATCCTGCTTTTCAACTACAACAATGTGTGAAGAATGAGGACTACAGCTGGGTTTTACCACTCCCTTTTCCAACAACTCTTGAATGTGTGTCTTTACAACATCATACTGCGATGGTGGCAGTCTACGGTAACGTTGCTACACTGGCATCTCATCCACTAATTGAATCTCATGTTCAATGAGGTCTGTACAACACAACTCCCATTCCCCACGACTAAAAGCTACACTATGCTTTTGAAGAAAGGACTTGGCCTCTTGCTGCTCTATGTCTGTCAGGTTAGGCCAGGTAGTGTTGACGAGACCATGAAGGTCAGAGGTGGTGACCTCCATAGACTGAATAACAGCAACAGGGCCCTGATTACCATCTTCATCCTGAAAACAAATGGACTTGTTAACAGAACATACCTCCATCATATGTAATTGACCCAAGATGGTGCATGGCCTTATCCTCCGATCCTCCTTTCCCACATTTCTACCGGCACATCAACTGTGACATCACCCATGAGGAGTGAAGAACTAGGAATAAGCAAATCTGGTGGCAACTGCCACCCTACCTCTCCTGGTTCCATAAATGCAGAGGAAATCAAAGGGTAAAGCCCCTGCCTGCATAGAGCTGGAATTAGCTTCATAGATCCAGGAGGCACAAGAATGGAAGAGCCTGGAGAGGTGGAGACATTACCCAAGAAATCAGAGTTTGACAAATCTTCAAAGCTTTGACACGCCAACAGAGCATGTTTCCAAAACACAGGAACATCTGAGGAAGGAGAAGCAAACAAACTCATGCTCCCTTGACAGAACATTTCTAGCAAACAGCAACGAAGCACATTCATTCCGATAAGCCATGGAACAATGTTTTTTTTTTTTTTTGACCCAGAATCTAGTGGGTCGTGAATGACCAAAATGCCCATAGAGGGAAGGACCTTACCAGGACTTCTATGTCCAGTTCTAAATAGCCTCGATAGGATTGGAATTCATCGGTCCAGAGGACAAATGTTTTAGAATAGTGTACAATTGAGTTTGCTGCCTACGCAAACAATCTTTAAGTTCAGCCAATTCGTTGTTTGGTGTTGCAGCTACGGCCTGGGTCTCCGCTGTCCTTTCCCCTACTACCCTGGAACTAGCATCAAAAGAGAAAGCCCTAGCACGCACAGGGCGGGCCCCCTCCCCAAAAAATGCGACTCAGGATTGAGGCTAATAAACTGTTTTAATTCCCTGCACAACATTGTGTCCCGAACATTTTCCACAAACTGATCGCAGAGAACCGAGTCATAAAAATAGAAATAGCATTTGAATAGTTACGCTGACAAATTTCCATTAGGACCATTAATGAATGGGAAAATTCAAGCAACGTTTCTCCCCCATGCTGGCGGCATTGAAATTTTTTTGTTGGGCCTCAATGTAAGTGAGTGTGCACAACCAAAAGTCTCTATTAATATTGAAAAATTCTCTCAGGGTCAGCCCTATCAGTAGCTGGACGAAGTTTAATCTACAATTTAGTCTCCCCCTCAAGAAGATCATATACAAAGCATGCCTGTTTACTGGGGGACATATGTCTAGCCTGTAAGCATTTAGGAACCTCTTCAACCCATTCCTCCACAGGAATGGGTTGAAGAGAATGAGTCAGTCTTTTGTTCGTTATCTGGCTCTGCTCGGTGTTCATCTTCAGTTCTCTCTTCACAGCAGTTCAGTCAGTGTACTGTCTGAGTAAATGAATTACTCCGGGATATTGGTTTGTTTGAACTCAGAGGGAGTGTCAGCCACATTAAAAAAGTAAACAGCTTAAGTCATTTGTGGATTAATGGGTATTGGAGATGCGAACCATTTAAAACGATTCAGTTCGATTTGGTTAACTTGTTCAAAAAGATCCGGTTACATCGAATGACTAGTTCGCAAACCGGATATCACAAACTGCTTTGTTTTGAACTCTCTCACAACAGACATGGTAGAGAATACAATGCTGATTAAAGTCGTATTTTTTGCTATTTTTGGATCAAAGTGTATTTTCAATGCTTCAAAATATTCTAACTGACCCTCTGATGTCACATGGACTACTTTGATTATGTTTTTCTTACCTTTCTGGACATGGACAGTAGACCGTACACACAGTTTCAATGGAGGGACTGAGAGCTCTCAGACTAAATCTAAAATATCTTAAACTGTGTTCCGAAGATGAACGTAGGTCTTACGGGTTTGAAACGATATAAGGGTGAGTTATTAATTACATAATTTTGATTATTGGGTGAACTAACCCTTTAAGTCTCTAAGAAAGGATTAGAACAAAAAAGGGAAACTTAAAAAAAAAAAAATCTCTGAACACCAGCCTAAATGAATTAAAGCTAAATGAATTTTTACGCCACCTGATCCAAATGATCAGTGGCAATGAGCAGGCCTTAAAGGTACACTTCCTATCTCAATCACCCTACCAGCTACACATAGAAGACATGAAAATGACACAACTTGCCCTGACTGTTCAGTTTGTGTATGATCTCTGGGCGAATGTGTGTGAAGAGCACCCCAACCTTTAAATGAACAAGGACAGTCTGAGTACAAGCAGGGCAGTGATCGGCCCCAACCAGTGTGTAGATGGTTTTAATCTATAATGGTTTAAGAGGTCTAAACGTTTTGGTGACCTGTAACTGCAAATTTTACAAGAAAATTTCATAACAGGCCTACTGTTTCTCCCTGAGGACACCTGTATTGAAACGAGTCAATCTCTCTTCCTCCCTAGACCTCAGTTGTACACTGTATTGGTTCCTTCTGAGAACAAGGTCACCCTGTAAAAGGACAGACACAATTTGTGATGTTAAAACATTACTCTAAAGGTTAATGCCAAATGTATTTACAATTCATATTACACTACACCAGTGGTTCCCAACCTTTTTCAACTCACGGCCCACACAACCAAACACATATGTTTGCGCGGTCTACTGCAAAAAAAAAAACTGACCCTGCTATTGTTGTTAAGGTACAGAGGGGTCGGAGACAAGAGATCACAGGTAATGGTTTTATTGACACAAGCAGATCAGAGATGAGTGACTGAGAAGTGATACTGTCCTTTGAGTAGAGCTGAGATAAAATCTGAATGGCGATGGAGGAGATGGAGAAGAAGAAAAGGGAGACACACACACACTCACAATGGAAACAGGAGGGAACTTGGAGACGTTGGAGACAGGTAAGTATAACACGTTGAGTTCTTGAAGTCAGCAGGTAGGATAGTCCTATATGCGAACGAGATCGGACAGTGGTGTGTGAGTGCCTTTCATGTGCTGGATGATGGGAGTGCTGATGAGAGGCAGGTGTGTGTGATCAATACTCAGGTGAGGGAGTGCGCTGTGATTGGGTGGTGTTGGAGCCTGGTGTGTCTGTGACAGTACCACCCCCTCCACGGCCAGCTCCTGAGGACCAAGGACCCCGACATTGTGGTGGTCTACCTCTTCCTCGAGGTGCAGGTCTCTTGGGATGAGTAGCATGGAAGGTTTCCAGTAGGTTCGGGTGGAGTATGTCATTGCGTGGGACCCATGAGCATTCCTCAGGAGCATAACCTTCCCAGTCCACAAGGTACTCGAGCTGCCCACCACAGTGCCAGGAATCCAAGATTTTTGCGAACCTCGTATGCAGCACCGTTGTCCAGGATGGGTGGAAGGGGGGTTTCAGCTGTGGCTATGCCAGGCTCTGTGGAGAGAGGAACAGAAGGATGGTGAGGTTTCAGGAGTGATACATGGAATGTGGGGTGAATGCGGTACTCAAGTGGGAGTTGAAGCTTGTACATGACAGGGTTGATTTGCTCTGTGATGGTGAATGGGCCAATGAACCTGGGACTCAGCTCATGGCATGGTAGGTGCAGGCGAATGTCCCTAGTTGACAGCCAGACCTTCTGTCCTGGTTGATAAGCTGGGGTTTCAGAGCGGTGGAGATCTGCTGTCATCCTGCTTCTACGTAGGCCCCGTTGTAGCTGGTGGTGGGCGGAGTCCCAGACCCTCTCGCTCTCTCGGAACCAGTAGTCGACAGCTGGTATATCCGCGGGTTACCCTGACGGAGAAAATATGGGCGGTTGGTAACCGATTATGCGGTGTGAGTCCGGTGGATGGCTGGTGCAGGGAGTTTTGTGCGTACTCATCCCATCCCAGGTACTGGTTCCAAGAGTTCTGGTGGCCGTGACAGAAGGTACGGAGGAAGCGACCGATCCTCTCTGTCTGCCCGTTCGAATGCGGATGGTACCCTGATGATAGGCTGATGGCCACACCTAGGAGTGAGAAGAAGGCCTTCCAGCCTTGCAAGATGAATTGAGGTCCTCGGTCTGACCAATGTCCTCGGAGATGCCAAAGTACCGGAATATGTGGTTGAACATGAGTTCAGCGGTCTCCATGGCAGTGGGCAATCCCTTTAAAGGAATCAAACGACAGGATTTAGAGAATCTATCAACAGGTTCTTATGGTCCGTCAGCACCAGAAACAGATGTCTTGCTCTCTCCAGCTAATGCCTCCACTCCTCAAGTGCTAACTTGATGGCCAGAAAGGTGTGTGTGATCAGTACTCAGGTGATAGATTGTTAACTGTCTTTATTGATTGAACTGGCAATAAACAGAAAATAACTCGGACTCGCACCACTTGGTGGATGCATAGTTACAGGTGAATATTTATTTTTTGTTATTGAATTATTTATATATATATATATATATATATATATATATATATATATATATATATATATATATATATATATATATATATATATATATGTATGTAAATATTAATATATATATATATATATTATATATAAATTATGTTATGTTATGATTTAGACATTTTTACATATATGAACAATATTATTATTTCTTTTAATAGTAATTGACGGCCCACCTGCAATACCATGCCCCGCAGCCCACAGGGTAAAATAAGAGCAGCAATATTATAGTCTTATTACAAAGATTTCTACTTGCCTGTATGAGACTAATGTTGCCGTGTCAGACCAGATAGATATCGCAACACACACATGTACTGTTCTTTTACCTGTTGAGAGAAACAAATTGTGGCATTGAGATCTCATTTACAATGTGTTTCAATTCCTTTTAATATAGCATTGAACTTTGTACCTGTTTGTACCTGAAAATGTATTGGCATGGCAACGAAGCTTGCCGCCCATTGCATTCAAAGTTAATGGTTCCTGCTTCATCTCCTAGACTGATCTGCACAGGGATAAAGCTACTGATGCTAACTTTTGGCTAACCATTAGCCCAACTCTTCCCTCACTTAAGCCGTGAAAGGCTGTGGTCTAACTTTAGGTTTTAAAAACATTACATTTTATTTGGACCTTCATACCGCTAGCTCACTACAAAACAGCGCATCTGCCCCTCACGGACGACTGATGCGCATAAATAAAAAGCAAAACATAACTAAAATCCCAGGCCTGGTCCTCTCTCGTCCTTCACGGTCGTCGCTCCAGTTTTATATCCTTCCATCTCCTACGTGGGACTCGAGACCGGTGGTGGGTCGCAGGTGTAGCTCATCTCCAATCACTACACCTGGCCTCACTCCTCGTTCCCACGTCTCTCGGCCCCGCCCCACTCATCACAGTTAGGATTTCCAGTCAGGATTTAGACTGTATCATAGTACTGAGACTGCTCTCCTTAGAGTTACAAATGATCTGCTCTTATCATCTGATTGTGGGTGTATCTCTCTATTAGTTTTATTGGATCTTAGTGCTGCGTTTGGCACAATTGACCACAACATTCTTTTGCATAGACTTGAACACTTTGTTGGCATGAGTGGAAGTGCATTACCGGCATCAGTTCGTAGCAGTGAATGAAGATGTATCATATCGATCACAAGTGAAGTATGGAGTACCTCAAGGCTCAGTACTAGGGCTGCTACTCTTGACGCTTTATATGTTACCCTTGGGAGATATCATCAGGAAACATGGTGTTAGCTTTCACTGTTATGCTGATGATACTCAGCTCTATATTTTTTCGCGGCCCGGTGAAACACATCAATTTGAAAAACTAATGGAATGCATAGTCGATATAAAAAACTGGATGACGAGTAATTTCTTACTGCTAAATTCTGAAAAAAACAGAGGTGTTAATTATAGGACCTAAAAACTCCACTTGTAATAACCTTGAACACTGTCTAAGACTTGATGGCTGCTCTGTCAATTCTTCGTCATCAGTTAGGAACCTAGGTGTGCTATTTGATCGCAATCTTTCCTTAGAAAGCCACGTTTCTAGCATTTGTAAAACTGCATTTTTCCATCTCAAATATATATTTAAATTACGGCCTATGCTCTCAATGTCAAATGCAGAAATGTTAATCCATGCATTTATGACCTCAAGGTTAGATTATTGTAATGATTTATTGGGTGGTTGTTCTGCATGCTTAGTAAACAAACTACAGCTAGTCCAAAATGCAGCAGCAAGAGTTCTTACTAGAACCAGGAAGTATGACCATATTAGCCTGGTCCTGTCAACACTGCACTGGCTCCCTATCAAACATCGTATAGATTTTAAAATATTGCTTATTACTTATAAAGCCCTGAATGGTTTAGCACCTCAGTATTTGAATGAGCTCCTTTTACATTATACTCCTCCATGTCCGCTACGTTCTCAAAACTCAGGCAATTTGATAATACCTAGAATATCAAAATCAACTGCGGGAGGCAGATCCTTTTCCTATTTGGTGCCTAAACTCTGGAATAACCTACCTAACATTGTTCGGGAGGCAGACACACTCTTGCAGTTTAAATCTAGATAAAAGACCCATCTCTTTAACCTGGCTTACACATAACACACTAATATGCTTTTAATACCCAAATCCGTTAAAGGATTTTAAGGCTGCATTAATTAGGTAAACCGGAACCGGAAACACTTCCCATAACACTCTATGTACTTGCTACATCATTAGAAGAAAGGCATCTACGCTAATATTTGTCTGTTTTCTCTTATTCCGAGGTCACCGTAGCCACCAGATCCAGTCTGTGTCCAGATCAGAGGGTCACTGCAGTCACCCGGATCCAGCACATATCCAGACCAGATTGTGGATCAGCACCTAGAAAGGACCTCTACTGCCCTGAAAGACAGCGGAGAACAGGACAACTAGAGCCCCAGATACAGATCCCCTGTAAAGACCTTGTCTCAGAGGAGCACCAGGACAAGACCACAGGAAACAGATGATTCTTCTGCACAATCTCACTTTGCTGCAGCCTGGAATTGAACTACTGGTTTCGTCTGGTCAGAGGAGAACTGGCCCCCCCAACTGAGCCTGGTTTCTCCCAAGGTTTTTCCTCCATTCTGTCACCGATGGAGTTTCAGTTCCTTGCCGCTGTCGCCTCTGGCTTGCTTAGTTGGGGTCACTTCATCTACAGCGATATCGTTGACTTAATTGCAAAAACATGCACAGACACTATTTAACTGAACAGAGATTACATCACTGAATTCAATGATGAAGTGCCTTTAACTATCATTTTGCATTATTGAGACACTGTTTTCCTAATGAATGTTGTTCAGTTGCTTTGACACAATGTATTTTGTTTAAAGCGCTATATAAATAAAGGTGACTTGACTTGACTTGACTTAAATATGTCCTGTTACACATTTGTACTTACCCAAACCATCCTGATGGTTGTTTCATGTGTGTAGGTACAGAAATATTAGAGCTGTAGATACTACGTACCAATGTGTACTTATACTGTGGTTACATACTACATACACATTTAGTTACTATGTACACAGTACTAAGTACACAGGTATTAGGGACACAATATAAAGTTTATATTTGTTTTCTGTTTCTTGTCATTATGATTGTTCATTGTTAAAATACAACCATCTTTCCTAGAGCTTGCATGCAATAAGTTGTGCAATAAAATCAAAAGGAAAGATGTGAGCGAAAGAGGCAGTAACATCTCACAGCATAGGTAACTTAACCCTAGCTGGTACAATTTTCCTCAGAATTTGCAATGTTTGCAGTGTCTGCACAAAGGAGACGTTGGGAAGCTGCTGAAAAATGTTGTTGACTTTATTTATTTTATTTTATTTTATTATTATTTATGTAATTTCTGCTACTTAAAAATTAACATTACCCTAGATTGCATTACATTGTTAGCTCACCCCAGGCTGGATTTGGACAAAATAAATTGCCCGCCATTTTTTGGTACATGCAGCACACCACCAATTTTATATATATATATATATATATATATATATATATATATATATATATATATATATATATATATATATATATATATACGTGCGTGTGTGTGTGTGTGTGTGTGTGTGTGTTATTAACAGTAAGATTTTTTATGTTTTTTAAAGAATTATCTTCTGTTCACCCAGCCTGCATTTATTTGATCCAAAATACAGCAAAAGTAATACTGTGAAAAATTTTACCATTTGAAATAACTGTTTACTATTAGAATATATTTTAAAATGTAATTAATTCCTGCGATTTCAAAGCTGATTTTTTTTAGCATCATTACTCAAGTCACATGAATCGAATCTTCAGAAATCATAAAAAAATTCCGATTTGCTCCTCAAAAAACATTTATTATTATTACTATGTTAATTTTTTTTCAGATTTCTTTGCTGAATAGAAAGTTCAGAACAGTGGTCAAGCAGAAAAGGTTGGACCGCTGGTCTAGAGGTACATTATATATGAATAATATAGGAAGTGAATCTGTCAGCTCAGCATTAGTAGAGGGAAAAGGAAGATATATCTAAGCAAAACAACATGTCTTTTGACCATGACATAAATAGTCACTTCCTTTTTCTGATTCTATAACAGTTGGAGCAAATGTCCACATGTTTTGTATATTCAGCATCACTTTAGTTTACTTTAGTACAATAATACGAATACGAAGTATCACCCTACGTTTTCCCATGGAGTTATCCATAGACTAACAGTCTTATACCTGTTCTATCGATCAGGCATATCATATATCTCATTTCTTTCGTTTCTGGGTTGTCTTTTCATCATCAGTATCAATACGTGTCAGCACTGTGGTTCCTGTAGAAAGCAGAGCTGGGTAGCAACAGATAAAAATCATTCCTGGGGAGCTATCAATAGTTGAGAATGGACACTCAAAAACTCTCTAGTGGTGGTACTAGAATTTAGCCATTAATGCATACATGGTTGTGTAATGAGTTTGCATTGTTTGGCTGAATGGGTTAATATTATATTAGTTATAATAGGCGTGTTTGACTTGTACATTACGTCACATCCTGATGTCACGTGTTATACGGGACCTTTACGCGTTGTGTGTGTGAACGCATGAAACAGATTCCAGGAAATCACTGGCGGTGTGAATGAACCAATATCTAATGATCTAGGAACAATTGCCGGGACACCCGTGTATTATCCAGAATTTCAGTGTGAAAGGGGCTAGAGAAACATCAGCACATATATAGTTAAGTTTCTCAATTAGGTTCCCCTACTCAGGTAAGCCCTGGATTTGCTGTAGGCCTGAACGTCATCTGATCTAATGGCACTGTTGCAGGCTTTCAGCAGAAGTTGCACCTCCTTGCTAATCTATAGCCGCGTTTCCACCGCAGGAACTTTACCCAGGAACTAGGGACTTGGTCCGGTACTTGGTGTGTTTTCACCGCAGGAACCAGGAACTAAATAAAAGTTCGGGGTAAAAAAATGCCCCTCAGAAAGTCCCTGCTGGCGAGGTGGTACTTTTTTAAAGTTCCGGAACTTTCGGGGGCGGGACTTTGGCGCTAAACATGCTGATTGGTTGAGTTCACGCAGCATTGGTTGAGTTCAACCACCATTTATTCGGATCAACATTTTCAAAATATTACTGTTATTGTGTCATGAAATGTAATTTTAAAAGTATTTCAGGCGAGAATGTAGTTGTTTGAAACTCAAATCTGTTGTTTATTTATAAAGACAGCGCCTATTTAAAAATGTGTTTCGCCGATCTCGTAGACGGTGAGCTCCACTCGATCAGCGGGAGCTCAGTCCTCATGTATCCGCAGAGAGCAGCCTCTCCTGGGATAGACCTTCTGATATGTGCCGCTGGCTCTGATGTGTCTTTAGTGGTTAAACATAAAATATAATTCAGCTGAGGGGTAAATCGAACAGGTTTTCTTTGGTCTGTATTCAATTTATCTATATGTTAAAATGAAAATAAAAAAGGCAAGTCTATATAATATTTTGTTTCATTGTAATGGCTGTATATACACATTTCCCTGAACTAAGTACATTTCTGCAGCTGTTATTATGCTTAAATGAAAACGAAAGGAGGCAGTGGTATTTGATATCATATTTCGTTTTATTGTAAATATACAGTAAGGAAAATTGCAGTAGCCATGACGAGCAGACTGAAGTTATCAAGTACGCTGCTGTTTATAGATTTACCGGACTTGCGTCGTCGTGGACATCACACTCCCTAGACAAATGCACAAAGTCTGAACCAACTACCGAGGATGCACGTCCAAAATCAGCGTACTTTTTTTTTTTTTTTATCAGCGGTACTTTGTATTGAGAAACGCGCGCTGACCTACGTCACCAGTCTATTTGCCTTATCTACCCGGTACTTTACAACGCGGTGGAAACGCAGAAAGCAACAGGTCTGGGGGGAAAAAAGTTCCTGGGAAAAAAAGTTCCTGGTACAAATGTTCCGGGTAATTTCGGTGGAAACGCGGCATATGGCTTCTGATTAGGGTACGTTGTGATCTGTTTTTCTGTTGTAACACTGTCAATGGTGGTGTTGATGTAATCCAGTACAGAGGAGGTATAGATATCAATGTCTGTGGGAAAGACACAGGCAGCCTGAGAAGCAAACATACTTCCAGTCTGTGTATTGAAACCTGTCAACCTGATCATCAATGTTTGTGTAAACATGATCCAAAATGTTGTCCCCTCTAGTGTGGCAGAAAATATGTTGATGGAATTTGGGGAGAACTGTCTTTAAGTTGGAGTGATTCAAATCACCCGTGACAATAAAAGCAGCCTTAGGGTGAGCAGTCTGTTGTTTACTAATGGCCTGATGTAGTTCGTTCAAAGCAAGCTTGGCACTGTGTTTACATAAATGCACAATCCGATGCCTCTGTTCTAGCTGGAGTCATCTGCTGTCCTATCTGCCCGGAGCATGTAGTGTCCAGCGTCCAACTAGCTCAATAGCATTATTGGTTGTAATGCTATCCATTGCAATCCAAAAGCTTCTTACTGTGGGTGATGCGAAGTCGTAACTTATTCATTTTGTTCACCAATGACCACACATTAGCAAGGAAAATGCTGGGTAAAGAGAGCCGGAGTGGTGTTAGCTTTAGCTTAGCTCTTGGCCCTCTGCACTGCCCCTGACTTTGTTTACGATCTCGACACCGCCAGTAAGCACTTCCTCCCGGCCAGGTAGAGTGCATAGCCTCGGGTGTTCTGGAGATCTCAGGGATGAGTCAAGGACTGGTAATAAAACTGTTGGAAAAGTGCACACCAATATCAAAAAGCTCCTGTCGTGTGTAAGATGTTCAGTTTACTCGCCAGACTGATATACTATTTTACACACACACAGACACATACACATTCAGATTCAGATTCAGATTCAACTTTATTGTCATTGCACATGTGGGCACAAGGCAACGAAATACAGTGGACAGGGGAAGAGATAACAGCAAAACATTAGGAAAGAGAGGAGAAAAAAAACAGCACCCAGACTGTGCTCCTATGGGAGCACCGTTTGAGAACAGTAAAAACACCACAGCACAAATGCACATAATCAATACACCATAAACACACGACTAGCAACTGGGGATGGAAATTTGGGGGGTCGAGGTGATTCAGTCCAGGCAATCAGCATCCGGTCCAACAGCCATTATAGCGCTGGTCACAGGCCCGCTTGCCAGACTGGCGGAACAAAGCGGCGAAGGCGAGGGATGGGGGTGGGGAGGTGAGTGCATATCTGTATATGTGTAAGAGTTTGTGTATTTGTAGGCCTGGAGAATTGCGATTCTCTCTAGATGCCTCAGTCCGCAGATTATACAGCGTCACAGCAAGTTGCCATGGAGACAGCCTTGGTCAGGTCCTAGACAGAGTCAACAATCAACAGGTGTGGGGGGAAACGGGTGAGCAACGCAGAGTCTCTTGCTGCCGTGCTTTCCAAGGAGAAATTTGTTTTCCAGCCAAGGCCAAGCCAAGGCCAAGCTGGTAGTGGAGCCGAAAGAAGATAAGATACCAGTTGTTTTGGTCTAGTAGATGCATTCCAATTTAACGGTCACTATGATTGTCCCTTTTGGTCTCCAAATCCTCCAATTTCCCTTCCAAAGCCGTGAGCTTCACCGTGATGTTATCCATATTGCGGTTAATAGTCTCAGTCTCAATGCTGACCGTTCTGCCCACTGCTTCAATCATGACGGGCAGCCTTATGAGGCTTTGAACAGCTGTTCCCGTCTTCTTAATTTTCCGATAACCCAGGGCAAAGCCTAATCCAATCAGCAGAAGACCTGTTATCATGGTTCCGAATAGGTAGATGTCTTCAATGTCCTCCACAGAAAGAGCCGCCAGACACACGACCCGCCAATTCGCCCACGCGTCCATCGTGTAGCCAGCTGCAAACGTTCCGGCAGGGCAGTCAAGTTCCCCCGAACCCAAGCTTCTCGTCGAGAAGATAGTGTCAATTGCGTTGAGAGACCAATTTATCAAATCCATGTTTCAGTTTAGGATAGTTTAGGATAGCAATGCAGAGAGAGTCTCTCAAAGTAGATGAGACAAGAGAAACAAGCGAAGCAGGGAAGACAGGGAGGAGAGGAAAGAAATGCGACCGCCTCCGTTGAGAGCTTTTCTCTTAATACATACATACATACATATCATATATATTGTGACGAAGAAGCTGCCTCCTCCCTGATTGTAACCGGCACCCCGTCCTAAATCGCCTTCACCAGGCTACAAATGAATGTAGAGGCTTTCAAGTTTATTAAAAAGAAAGTCAAATTAGTTACAGAAGTCTGTCTTTATTGAATAGAGATGACACATAAAACATGGTGGCAGCGTGGGCACTTTTAGATTGTTAGTTTAGAAGTTAAGACTTAGACGGTGAAGAGCTGCTCCTGTGCAGAGTTGCAAGATGGATGGATTAAAGCCCCCATCACCGTTGTGCATGGACGCCGACAACCTTTCCAAGTCCTGGAAATCCTGGAGGGACCAGTTTAATCTCTACTTGGAGCTTACTATGTCGGACGCGGAGGAAAAGATGAAGGTCAAATTGTTTTACTACCTCATCGGCGAGAGCAGTCGGGAACTGCTGGAAACTCTAATGAGTGACGTAGCCGTGGCATACACGGTGCGATTTTTGCTGTCGTACGAGTTCGCATGCAATATTTTTTCAATCGCGTGGAAATCGCGTATGCTCGTATGGTCGCCGCTCGTATCATTTGCGATGAATTACAAGCCGAGCATAGTGGCTTACGAGCACTTCCCGACCTCCCGATCATTTTTAAATGTGAGCTATCGGTTTGAATTTGTGACGTGTGCGGTTGAACGAGCCATATACAAGAACAAACACACACAGGGTGACCAAATGTCCCTGTTTCCTATTGCTGAAAAATAACCTGTACGTGTAGGAAACTTGTACCAATAATTGATATGCAGTTATGAGAGAGGGTTATATTATGTTAGTTATAATAGGCGTGTTTGACTTGAAGCAGCCCTGCACAGAATGATCACCTGTATGACATCAAAGTACCGCGAGAGCGATTCGAATGTAGGATTAGAATGTACGATTCGAATTACCCTCTTGTAGGATAGTACTTCAGTCTTGAGGCATGTATCCACTGTGGTTGGTAATCTGTCAGGACTCCTGTCCTGGTTATTGTGATCATAGTGGCTGGTCCGAGATACTTTGGTTCTCCCACTCTTGTAGGTTTTAGACTTTTGATTATCACACTCTGTCCTGGAACAAAGTGGTTAGTAAGCTTTTCTAAGGGGAGATGAAGACACAGAAGCCCCTTTCACACTGAATGTTGGTCCAGGAAAATTGCCGGTTTACCTTCTGTGTGAATGCAAACATGCTGGGGGTTGGGGACTTAGTAACATTGCCAAGTTCAGTCCCGGAACGAGCGTTGTGTGAACAAAAGCCAGAACCTATGCCTTAAAGGGTGTGTCGTAGTGATGAAGGGTTTGATTTGAAGGCAGCTCAATGTTCGCGATGAAAAAATATGTGCAAACTGTAATGAAGCAGAGATCAGGTAGGTCCTCACTATCCATGCTGAAGCTGAAATCATATACCAGTTCAAGTGAAAGTTAACGTGCCTAGCATTTTCGACTTGTACATTACGTCACATCCTGATGTCACGTGTTATATGGGACCTTTACGCGTTGTGTGTGTGAACGCATGAAACAGATTCCAGGAAATCACTGGCGGTGTGAATGAACCAATATCTAATGATCTAGGAACAATTGCCGGGACACCCGTGTATTATCCAGAATTTCAGTGTGAAAGGGGCTAGAGAAACATCAGCACATATATAGTTAAGTTTCTCAATTAGGTTCCCCTACTCAGGTAAGCCCTGGATTTGCTGTAGGCCTGAGCGTCATCTGATCTAATGGCACTGTTGCAGGCTTTCAGCAGAAGTTGCACCTCCTTGCTAATCTATGGCTTCTGATTAGGGTACGTTGTGATCTGTTTTTCTGTTGTAACACTGTCAATGGTGGTGTTGATGTAACCCAGTACAGAGGAGGTGTAGATATCAATGTCTGTGGGAAAGACACAGGCAGCCTGAGAAGCAAACATACTTCCAGTCTGTGTATTGAAACCTGTCAACCTGATCATCAATGTTTGTGTAAACATGATCCAAAATGTTGTCCCCTCTAGTGTGGCAGAAAATATGTTGATGGAATTTAGGGAGAACTGTCTTTAAGTTGGAGTGATTCAAATCACCTGTGACAATAAAAGCAGCCTTAGGGTGAGCAGTCTGTTGTTTACTAATGGCCTGATGTAGTTCGTTCAAAGCAAGCTTGGCACTGTGTTTACATAAATGCACAATCCGATGCCTCTGTTCTAGCTGGAGTCATCTGCTGTCCTATCTGCCCGGAGCATGTAGTGTCCAGCGTCCAACTAGCTCAATAGCATTATTGGTTGTAATGCTATCCATTGCAATCCAAAAGCTTCTTACTGTGGGTGATGCGAAGTCGTAACTTATCCATTTTGTTCACCAATGACCACACATTAGCAAGGAAAATGCTGGGTAAAGAGAGCCGGAGTGGTGTTAGCTTTAGCTTAGCTCTTGGCCCTCTGCACTGCCCCTGACTTTGTTTACGATCTCGACACCGCCAGTAAGCACTTCCTCCGGGCCAGGTAGAGTGCATAGCCTCGGGTGTTCTGGAGATCTCAGGGATGAGTCAAGGACTGGTAATAAAACTGTTGGAAAAGTGCACACCAATATCAAAAAGCTCCTGTCGTGTGTAAGATGTTCGCCTTCACCAGGCTCCCGACTGGAGTGGGTGTGTGAGAGGAGGGGCGCTGGACGAGTCAGGGCTGGCGGCGTGTGATGGGGCACACCTGAAGGAAATGGAGCCTCATCACCGCCGCTGTTTAAAAAGCCCAAGGCACCTCTCCTAGGGAGACCGGTCTCTTCCCCATGCATGCACGCTGGTGTCCTCGTGGGTCCAGGAAGGGTGCATTGAGGGACTCCCGCGCCACTGGAGACGTGAGCTGCTGGACCCATGATCCGGATGGGAACCGCACCCGTTTACACGGCCGATGGGTCAGGATGCCGGGCCGTCCATCCCCTGCCAGCGCCGTGGCCAACGAGAGTGATGCGGCCGCTAGAGGACAGAAGAGGGGAGCGCGTGCGGCCACCGGACTCCGCCCCTTATCCTGGACCCTTCCTCCATGAACAATGCCCGACCCACATGAACCCTGCAGCACGATGAGGACACCAGATTCCCTATTATTTTGGACACTCTTCCCCTTTGGCCACCTTTATCCCCTGTTTTATTTGATTTCTGTTAATAAAAGCCTCTTCGAGGCCTGACGCCACGCCCACTGTGTCTGTCTTGTGCTCCTCCCGTGACAGTGTTGGAGAATGCGGGCAAGGCGGAGCCTAGATAGCGCAAACCCTTTCGCTTGCAAACTTTCGTGAGAACCCGGACTGGGACGGAGGAAAACCGGGGACAGCCTCCCCGCCACCAAAGGGGTAAGTGACTTCTGTTATTGTCATTTTACCCTGTGGTTGGTTGAGGCTGTCACTAAAACCCGGTTTCTCTGTCCCTGTCCCGTCGCGCTGCGAGAGGGAGGACTGCCCGGAGAGGAATCCCCGCCCACTCAGACCATTTGGAGCCTGGTTGAGGAAGGTAGCACTCCCATGTGGGCGGCACCCTGATGACGGCTCCCAACTGGAGTGGGTGTGTGAGAGGAGGGGCGCTGGACGAGTCAGGGCTGGCGGCATGTGATGGGGCACACCTGAAGGAAATGGACCCTCATCACCGCCGCTGTTTAAACAGCCCAAGGCGCCCTCAGTTGAAAAATTGGTTTCAATATGCAGTAAATAGTTGAGTTGTTTGGCTAAGGAACTTGGCTGTGTTATTTGTTTTGAGAGCAATTATGTTATTTTGTGTCAAATTGGTTGAGGAAAAACTATAATATGGTGTTTATGTTCTCATGAAAATGCTTCTCTCCACAAATCAGCCACTAAGATCTACTCTTGATGATATCCATAGAAGAGAAGAACAAAGAAGAGAAACCTGTGACAATAGGAACAATTGTTATATGTTGTTGTAGTGGGGAACCAGAAGAGGGAAGCACGCTATGGGTAACCGCATGTGGAAATGAATGTAGAGGCTTTCAAGTTTATTAAAAAGAAAGTCAAATTAGTTACAGAAGTCTGTCTTTATTGAATAGAGATGACACATAAAACATGGTGGCAGCGTGGGCACTTTTAGATTGTTAGTTTAGAAGTTAAGACTTAGACGGTGAAGAGCTGCTCCTGTGCAGAGTTGCAAGATGGATGGATTAAAGCCCCCATCACTGTTGTGCATGAACGCCGACAACCTTTCCAAGTCCTGGAAATCCTGGAGGGACCAGTTTAATCTCTACTTGGAGCTTACTATGTCGGACGCGGAGGAAAAGATGAAGGTCAAATTGTTTTACTACCTCATCGGCGAGAGCAGTCGGGAACTGCTGGAAACTCTAATGAGTGATGTAGCCGCGGATGCACGAACGGTAACGAATATTATTGCAAAGTTTGATGAACACTGTAATCCTAGTATAAACGAGACAGTAGAACGTTATCGATTCTTCTCAAAAAGCCAGGGAGCAGAGCAGTCGATCGATAATTACGTCACGGAGTTGCGAATGCTTGCTAAAACATGCAACTTTGGAGAAATCAAAGACTCACTCATACGTGACAGAATAGTATGCGGAATTAACAACGAAGGACTGAGAGAGAGACTGCTTCGTGAGAAAGATTTAACACTTCAGACGTGCATACGTATATGCAGAGCAGCGGAGCTGTCGCGGCAGAACAGCAAAGCCATTGCAGGTGCCGCGGTAGAAGAGGTGCATGCCGTCAGACATGGAGCACGCCTAGATTGCCATCCACCCAGCAGTATGATCACGTGCAGATTTTGTGGTAGAGACCATGAAAAGAACAAACAGAAATACCCAGCTTTTTGTAAGAAATGTAAAAAGTGTGGAAAGCCAAATCACTTTGCAGTTAAATGTAGAGCCCAGATGAGACAAGGAAACCATAAATCAGTAAACAAAGTGACTGAACAGGACAGTGATGAGTATGAGGACATCCTCACTGTGGGTGTAGCAAATCCAGAGACTGTAAAGAAAAAAGAGGAAGAAAATGAAAAGAAAACACAGCTGTACGCAGGGATGCTTTTGGGAAAGGACCTTGTGAAATTTCAGATTGACTGTGGAGCAAGCTGCAATGTAATTCCTATCAGTCTGCTGAGCCCAGATATAAAACTGGAGGATACAAAGACTGTACTAATAATGTACAACCACTAGGAAAGTGCAAACTGAAAGTAAGAAACCCGAAGAAACCCCAAACTGTACAGGCTGGAATTCCAGGTGGTGGATAACAACTGTACTGTCCCCCTAATAGGGAAGAGGGCAAGTGAAGCTATGAAGCTCATCAAAGTACATTATGAGAACATTCTTGCAATAGACAGTATAGTCACCACAGAAAAGCCTGCGACCAGCCAGTGGTCACTAGAGCAGATAAAGACTGAATATGCTGATGTATTCAGGGGTGATGGCTGCCTGGAGGGTGAGTACAAAATAGAGATTGACAACACTGTTAAACCTGTACAGCTCCCAAAAAGAAGGGTTCGAGTAGCCATGATGAAACCTTTGAAGGAAGAGCTGCAAGATCTGCAGAGGAGAGGAATCATTATGCCAGTAGAGAGGAGCACGAATTGGATCAGTAGTATGGTGGTCGTACAGAAGCCCAGTGGCAGTCTCAGAGTATGTATAGATCCAAGACCTTTAAACAGAGCTTTAAAGCGCAGTCATTTCCCACTACCTACTATTGATGACATACTCCCTGAACTGTCAAAAGCCAAAGTGTTTACTGTGTGCGATGTTAAAAGTGGATTCTGGCACGTCAAGCTGGAGGAAGACTCCAGCTATCTCACCACATTTTCTTCCCCGTTCGGCAGGTATCGATGGCTGCGCATGCCCATGGGCATAAGTCCGGCCCCTGAAATCTTTCAGAGGAAGCTCACAGTCACATTAGAGGGCCTGCCAGGAGTATACATCATTGCTGATGATATTCTCATTACAGGACAAGGAGAGACACAAGAATCAGCTGAGAGAGACCATGATGAAAAACTGAAAGCATTTCTAGCACGATGCAGAGAGAAAGGTATCAAGCTAAATGCTGATAAGTTCAAATTGAGACAAAGAGAAGTCTTTGCAAACACTGATTTAAACTATACTACAAGGTTGGCCAAAGAACAAGGCTGACACACCACAAGAAATAGGTCATTATTACCTGTTTCAAGAGGAGTTGAGCTACCAGGATGGCATTGTTTTCAGAGGAAAACGAGCTGTTATCCCTAAGCAGCTTTGGAAGGAAATAACACGATGTATACACTCTTCGCATTTAGGTGTGGATGGATGCCTGAGGAGGGTCAGAGAGTGTGTGTACTGGCAAGGAATGAATGAGCAGATCAAATCACATGTACAGCAGTGTGACACCTGCCACGCAGTGGACTGTAACCAGCAAAAGGAGACGCTGCGTCCACATGAAATGCCGGATAGACCTTGGGCCAAGGTAGGCACTGACCTGTTTACTTTTGACAACAAGGATTATCTAATTACTGTAGACTATTATTCAAATTTTGGGGAAATTGATTACCTGACAGACACCAAATCGACTACTGTTATAAGAAAGCTGAAAGGTCACTTTGCCCGCCAGGGTATTCCACACATCGTCATCTCTGACAATGGCCCACAGTTTTCATCACAGGAGTTTCAGAAGTTCAGTGACCATTGGGCATTTCTTCATAAAACTTCTTCATCACCTGGCTATCCTCAGAGTAATGGCAAGGCAGAATCAGCAGTCAAAACTGCCAAGAGATTGATGCGTAAAGCACAAATGTCAAGACAGGATCCATATCTAGCAATCCTAGATCATAGAAACACACCAACACACGGATTGTCAACCAGCCCAGCACAGAGATTACTGAGCCGTCAGACAAAGACGCTTCTACCCACGAAAAACCAGCCTCCTACAACCAAAGATTCAGAATTCTTTGAAAGAATTGATAACAAATCAACAACGGCAACAAACATACTACAACAGATCAGCCAAAGACTTAGACACACTAAAACGAGGTGACCCTGTCAGAATACAACCATTTGAGCCTCATAAGATCTGGAGAAAGGGGACGGTGGTGGAGCCCATTGACTCAAGATCGTACAATGTCCAGTTGGAGTCTGGAGGTGTTATAAGGAGAAACAGGAGACATCTCCGAAGGGACCAGGGAATGACCCTCAGAGTCTCCAACCAAACAGAGACGGTTGCTGCTGACAATACAGAACACGCAGGAACTGCAGATTCTCAATCACAAACATCCAACAATGTGGAAAATCAGATGCAGAACACCAAACAGACAGACATCCCAGCATCTAATGTCACGAAAGCAGGGCGATTGATAAATAAACCGCAATACCTAAAAGACTATATCACAAGTTAAAAAAAGAAGAAAAAAGAAATGTGAAACTGTCCTAAGGAAATGTGATATTAATATACAGAAGTTATAAGGAAATGTATCTTATGTTCGTATCAGAAATCAAGAGCTGTTCAGAATGCTAGTTACATGTAGCAAGTTGAGATGACACATAAAACAAAACCTAGAAGAAAAAACTAGAGGTAAACAAGTGACTTAAAATGCATTTTAACCAACTCAACAATGGACAAACTATAGCACTGGACTGACAAAGATCATAAACTCTCGTCAAACCATACTGAAGACACACAGGAACTCGAGGAAAAGTTCAAGAAATGCTCAGGTTCAGAATCTTGCATTCCTTTCAATGCTTGCTGAGATGTAAAATGAAACTGAAACTTTATGTAGCAGTTAGCCAGTTGCTGGTTACTAGTATAGCGTCAAATCAAAGATGAAAGTGATGAGTTCGTTTCTCAGGAAACACACATGTGCACACATACATGTAGGATGAAATGTGTGAAATGATACGTGTTGTGTTGTGATAGCACTGGAGGACTGTTCATGTGCTCATGCTGACATGACACTCACATTTCACACTCATGCAGTGTGTAAACCAAGCTGCTCTTATTCCTCAAAAATGAAACTTATTGTAAGATATGCAGCAGCAAACAGATTATTTCCTTTCAGTAAACACAGGCATGATATCTGTGGAAATTTGCAGATCTGAGGTTTATAAGTGAAAGCCTGACCTGTCAAGTGATTGTAAACTAAAGCATATATAAATAAGTCCCCCTGCTCCCACATCTCAGAGCTCTGCATCTGCATCTGACAAAGAGACTGGAACATGAGCAGTTTCAAAGTAATCCTTTTAGTCAGTGAGTATACATCCATGAAGAGATCTTTATTACACACACACACACACATATATATATATATATATATATATATATATATATATATATACACACACACTAGTTACAAGAAATTATATAGAGAACTTGCAATTGAAGAATTGTATGCATCTTGTCTTTCCTAGGCATCAGCACACAATGTTTGATGTGTGCAGCCACTGTGAATGTGACTGTCCAGCTGGAGCAGAATATTACTCTGCCCTGTTACATTAACTCCAGCTCTGAGATGGCATGGTATCGACTGAGCTCTGAGAAGATTGCTTTACTCATATCTGCAGCAAGAGGAAACCTTCAAAAAAAGGATTTGATTACTTACCATAATGAGGATCAAAGTCACTTTGGGCTGGAAGCAAACAGGGGGCCTGACTCCATCAGCCTAGTCATCATTGGGGTCAGAGAGTCAGATCTGGGGCTGTACTACTGCGCTCTTGGCATCAGTGCGAAGACAATGCATTTTGGGACTGCTATCAGACTCACATTTGCAGGTTAGTGCTCTTCAGATCGGCCAAAACATCATGATTTTATATTCAATTCAAATGTATTTGTATAGCGCCTTTCACAATACACATTGTTTCAAAGTAGCTTTTCAGAAAATGCATGTGTGTACATTACAGTTTAGAGTGATCTGTTATCAGAAGTGTTCAATTCACAAATTAACAGTTCAAGATAATAGAATCATACAAGAATCATATTTGTGAATTTTATCTGATCTAACTGCGAACAAGGCTATGATAGTCATTATGCGAATGCTTGGCTGAAGAGATCTTGATTTAAAAAGAGCCCTGGAAGACAAGAAGACTATTCCAGGGTTTGGGAGCCAGTTGGGAAAATGATCTCCCTCCTTTATGTCATGGTTCAGGGTGCTTGTGTTAGAGCAGGGTTAGAACAAAATCCTGCAGCTCAAGGAATTAAGTTTGACGCCCCTGCATTAGATTATTAATGCAATAAATAAACCTTTCTTGATGGAAACAATCTTTGTTCTCAGACATTAAACTGAGAGACCACAGATGACACATTTAGAGAGTTTCTTGAGGTTTGGCTGCAGTGTTTGTCTTAGTGACTCTGATCTGTTCCAGTGAAACTCCTGTTCTTTCCATTTGTTCCCTCTCAGCTGCGCACAGAAGAAATAATATGCTGTACACAGGACGGATGCAAAAATGATCTAGGAGAGCCATTTATTAACTGACTAGTCCTTAGTTCACAACACTCGGATCAACACCTTGGTCAACACCTAAAGTTGCTTTAGCTTCTTTATAAAAGTCTCCCACTCTTAGAAAAGTCCTAATTTTTACTAAGAATGTTTTGACACTTAAGTCAAAGCTTAAGACTATTCTTAAGAGTATTTCTAAGAAGTTTTATACATATGGGTCCTGGCCCCGAATTCTTAAAGATTCTAAGAATCCTCTCCTAATTTAGCTTAAAAATTTCTTCGTAGGATTCTTAGATTTAATGACATTCAGGCCCAATCTGAGAGTAACTGTGAGCAAGGAAAAGGCAAAAACTTTCATCCTTGGTGAGGAGGCGGGGCTGACCCTTTTGCTACGTATGGCACCGTCTTTGGAAGACTGTGATTGGCTGGTTGTCCAAGAAGAAAAACCAGTGCTTTAGGCTTCATTATAAGCCTTCACTTTGAAACTATATGTGAAATAAAACATCATATTTTTAAGAACAGTGGCTTGATTAAGTGGTGATAATGAATGGAAAATATTATATTATATTATATTATATTATATTATATTATATTATATTATATTATATTATATTATATTATATTATATTATATTATATTATATTAGTCTAATACACAATTGACATCAAAATGGGAATTCATAACTGATTACATTTTATTTCCATATTATGTTTATTATATTATATATAATATATTAAGAATTTAACTTATGATTATTATTTAATGATTTTTAAATATCATTTCTTGGTAAAGTAACACAATACAGTAAAAATGTTTTCTTGTGTAACTTAAAATGTGCATAATTTAGTTACATAAAGGGTCAAATCAAATATAGATAGTACATTACAGCTGAAATGTACACATTCTTTTGTGTTTTATATATGTATAATTGTTCTTTTTTGATCACAAGAGAAAAGAAACACGTTGGTTTGGTGACTCTTTTGGTTGTGTTTCAGACGCTGAAGCGAACCGCTCATCAGTTAGCGTGGGCTGCAGGACACATCTGCTCTGTGCCTATGTTGTATGTGGTTTCTGCACTATTCTCTGCGTGTGTGTGCTTTGTTTCAAGCAAGGTGAGAAACAGAGAAGCTCCCACTTATAAAACAGCATGAAGCCCCCACATAACGTTGTGCTTTATTTCGTGTTTCTTTCAGGTTCTTCCAGGGTCAACTGCATCAGCTGTGTGAAAGAAAACTCAAATGTCAGGGTAGGTTACACTAGCATACTTTGGCAAAAAAATGGCAAAACATCAAGGAAGTAGGTTTTCACGTATTTTTATATGTTAACATATGAGTGCGTTCACAGGACAACACTGAAGCAATGGTTTCCACACAGAGTATTTCTGATGTGCTGCTCACGATCAGTTAAAGTGACAGCTCACTTTTGATGCACAAAATAAAAATGATTCACACAAAAAGAATACGCATCTTTAGTGTGTTTTAACAAGAAGTGGAATATGTACAAATATATGTATTTAAACATGTTTTTAATTATTCTGATTGGGTTAAAGTATTGTGTAGTATTAAAAACCATTAAAAGCAGCACATTTTATTTCAAAGTACGACTGAAAGTACATGATCGGAGCTGTTTTTCCTTTGCATGTGAAAACCCATGTTAACAGTCTTCCTAGACTTTAAAACTTTTAAGATTATAACTGACCAACTTCTAAAAACAAATGTATTGTAGCTTTTGTAAAGAAATGTAGCTTCGTAGCCGCTGCTGTGACGCTGTACAAACACTTAAAGTGTGAATGCTCTCGCAGTGACGCTGAAGTCAAGCTCATGCTTGCATTGTGAAACCTCACAGAATGGTGTAAGAAAAAAACCCATAAAACACTTGCATTACAAAACTACAGAACTGATGCAACCAAAGTGTAGAAGTGGCATACCTAAGAAAGGAAGCTGTTTGTCTGTGTAGTCTTGTGTGGTCTTGCTGCTCTTGATTTATTAATGCAGGGAGATGTTGTTGTTTTCCAGGCAGCACAAGTACAGTACTCCAGTCTGCGTTTCCTCAGACAACCCAGAACCACGGCTCCTGCTCCTGCTCCAGTCAACGTGATCTACGCAACTATAGCCAACCACACATCCTGATTTATTCAGCTTCATATTAAACAGACACAGCTGTAGATGTCTACTATACCTTCACCTATACCAAAGCCTGTGAAAAAAAAAACGAAACTTTTTTTATATTGTTTTTGAAGTAAGTTTATTTTGCTCACCAAGGCTGAATTTGATTTCAATACAGTAAATAATGTGACATTTTTGTTAAAGTTTTCTATTTGAATATATTTAAAATATATATTTTTATGATTCTTTGATACAGTAGATGGAAATTCCAAAAGAACCGCATTAATGTAAAAATAAATCTTTTGTAACATAAACGTCTTTTGAACAATTTGTATAGTATATTTCTATGTGTGTGTGTGTGTGTGTCTATATATATATATATATATATATATATATATACATATATATATATATGTACAGTATGTGTGTATGTGTGTGTGTGTGTGTGTGTGTTGAATGGTAGTGTATATTGCATTGTTATATTATTCCTGCTATATTCTCTGGTTTCCTTATCATTTGACTATACAGAAGCTAGCTTTCGTAGAATGACTAATGAAGCGAAGACAGTGATTTCGATACTATAGAACAGGGGTGGGCAACAGTTTTAGTCTGAGGGCCACAGTTACTTTGGCAAAGTAAACGGAGGGCCACACTTTGGACAATTGCAATTAAACATAGTTACATGATTAAATGGTACAAATTAATGCAATGCAAATATGTATAAGGCTACTCTACAGTTACTTTGATAGCCTATTTCAAGGCCTGATACTTATTTTTGCTAGGCCTGTCTGACCTAGGCTACTCCAAGGTTACAATAACTGGATTTACTTTCAAGGATTCATTTCCTACACTACCCTGCATATTGTTCAACTTTCATTCATACCAGCTGTAGCTTTTCAAGATAGAAAACTATTAACAAAACTGCAAATGTATGTGTGCAAGTTACATTAACATACAGACTTCAGGCAATCTGGCTTGGAATTATCAAATTTAATTGAGGCTATATATCAGAGGGAGACCTTCATCACTGAATGAAAAACATATTCAGATTTCAGTTGTGATTATTATTTTTTTTGGAATTTCTTTCACATATTTTGTTAAAATCTTTTATAAAATAGAACACAATTTAAGTGCAGATCAACTTCATCACACGTATGTTTGCTTGAAAGATATAAAGGGCCTATATAGGCCTATGCATCTCACAAAATGTAAATTTGATTTAGCTGTATCATCACTATCTACGGGACATGCATAAGAACAACATGGCAACATGAAACTGAACAATGTTGTAAAAATAACATCATCAATCAAGGGTTACTTAATGGAACTTTGGCTAGGCCTACTTTAGAAAAATGTATTTCGGCCTATGCAACTGAGATGAAGAGCTTTTTGTCGGTGTTTTGTAACTCAATGCGAACAATTGAGACGGTCGCCTTTCTTTACTAAGTCTCCGAAATCTGGGGTTGTGTTCGACATTGAGATGCGCAACACGGACGACAGGTGTGTGTCGGTTAGTCGTGATCTGTAGCGTGACTTGTTAAAGTTAATTACAGAGAAAGTCTGCTCGCATACATACGTGGACCCGAATAAAACGAGCATCCTTTGCGCATGCCTCCGCATGTTAGGAAACTTGCCCTCGTTCAATGCACCATAAAACCTGTCCAAAGATGACGAGGCGAATTTCTCCTTGAGAGTGGGATCGCACTGCATGTCAATCAACTCAAGCTGAGCTTCCGGAGGTGCTTGGTCACTGTCAAAGGAAAAGGGGGCGGACACCAGCTCCATCTCTTTTTCAATTTTTCCGAAATCAGAGAAACGCCTGTTAAATTCAGTGTGCAGATCCTCGAGTGTAGTGGTGTATTTGACAGTGAGTCGGGATGGCACATGCTTCATTGTGGCGAGAGTTGGGAAATGTGTAAAGCTCTTGTTTGTCATTTGTCGGGAAAACAGGGTCAGCTTTACTCTGAATGCTCGCACGTAGGAATACAGTTCGTGCACGAACACATCCTTCCCCTGCAGCTTCCGATTGAGGTCATTCAAATGGCCCATTAAATCCACAGCAAATGCAAAGTCAAGCATCCAATCAGAATCTTCAAGTTCTGGAAAGTCACCAGCCTTCCCGACATTCTCCAGAAACACCTTTATCTGATCTCTCAGGTCCCACACACGGCGTAGCACTGTGCCCAGGCTCAGCCAGCGGACGTTTGAGTGGTATGGGACATCAGTGTGTTCTGCCTCACTCTCCTCCAACAACTGGATAAACTGGCGGTGGTTAAGCGCCCGGGCCCTGATGAAATTAACAAGTTTCACCACAGTTTTGGTGACATGATCAAGCTTTAACACAGACTTAGACAAGGCCTCCTGATGAATGATGCAGTGCAAGAAAATCAGAGTTGAGTTGGGGTCATCCTCTCTCACCCTGTCCTGTATCCTACGCAATAGCCCAGTGTTCTTCCCGGTGAGGTTTGGACAGCCATCAGTGGTCACGTTCAGTAACTTCGCCCACGGTAGGTTCATTCTCTGCATGCATCCTGACACGGCATCATAGACGTCTGAACCCCTTGTCGTCCCCTTCATTGATTCCATCGCAAGAAACTCAACTGTGCAACTGTGAACCGACTTAGATGTCTCTGCCCAGCTTCCCTCATTGTCAGGCCATGATTTATCACATGATCCACCAATGTTCTTCTAATATCAACTCTTTCTCTCTCTTTTCAAAAACTCTTTCAAATCTTCTTCTTCCTCTTGCTCTCTCTGCCTTCATGCTTGCAAAGTTCTCAAAATGTCTCAGCTGAGTCATATTTGTGGTTAGCTGATTGGTGATCAGTTTTGTAAGGAAGTGTTTTCAGGTGTGTGTCTAAGTGTTTTCAATCACCGATGTGTTTTGTATTTTGATAGATGTGTTTTCCCAATGGTACCCATGAGATTTCATTTATGAATGAGTGTCTTATGTATGAAATAGTGTGTAGTGTTCAGGAGCAAGTGTGTTGCAGAATTGAAGTGAAGGTATGATTACACTGTGTTTAAGGTATAGTAAAAGCTTCAAATTTTGTTTGGTCTAGGCATGTGTCCATAGTGTTCAAGCAATAGACAAAAACTGTAAGTAGGTACACACACACACATTAGCACAACTAATATAGATTACTCCAGCCATATTTACATTATTATTATAGTACCATGCACATTATTTCTTAAAGCAACGTCAAACTGTTGTTTTGAAGTAAACATTTTCATTTATCATAAACTACAAGCATCTTTGGCTGTTGATTGGTAAAGAAGGAAACTCAGTGCATCCGTGACTGTCCAACGTTCAGAGGTCTGATAAACAACACAAGATCACTGTTTGAAATGAAATAAACCGAGTGATGCCATAATGACCTTTGATGAAACCATCTCATCATAATGGTGTTAAAATACTGCATATTGAAAACATAAACACCCTGATCTCAAAGCATTACCATCCCTGCCTTCACTTGACATCCTTTGTAATTGACCTGATGTAATATCTGTCAGGTCTGGGGGGAAAAGATCTATTAGACATTAATTCGAATCCATTTATCATGTTATTTATTGTTTGTGTTTTCATTTTGGGAAAACATGGAGGAGACCAAGTCAAGCGCAACTTTTTCTTTTCTGTGTTTTCTCCTTCTTCCGTTCTTCCAGCTGACACAAACTCTCCCCAGTATGCACAAAGTCAGCAGGATGGCCACAGTTATAACACACACATTCATGTTTTACAGTGCTATAGTTATAAAGCCTGAGCAACTTTGACCTACATAGATGCCAGCAATATTGGCGACCAAGCGTTTCGAGTCAGTGTGGCTCAGCATGGAGTGAGTTTGGCCCATAACTCCTTACAGCACTGCTTCAGTACCATCACGATGGAGGGCTTCACGTTTGAGCTGCTCTTTCTGGAGGTTAATGGTCAGGACTTGGCTGTTATATGTTTTGTGTGTGTTTTCACAGGCTGGCATCTTGACATTCTCTTGTAGGATGCAGATGTAGGATCATTGATCATAATGCACTCCATACCTTTTACTGTTCTGTAATACAGCCATATCTAACCTACTGTGTAGAGGCATGGGGCAATAATAATAATAAAAAAATTCTACAGAAAAGAGCTGTACGAATTATACACAAGGCCGTCTATTTTGAGCACCCTCTCTTTCTTAAATCAAAGTTATTAAAGATGCAGGATCTTGTAAAATTATATAATGTTATAAAACGCAGTTCATGTTTAAAGCATATCTCTATTAATTACCTGTGAACATTCAAAACAGCAGAGGATCTGGGAACTTTGTGATCCCAATGGTGGGTTCCACCAGGAGGAGTTTTTCTGTATGTGGGGTTACTTTTTGGAATAATTTGGGGCTTGAATTAAAACAACATCAAAGCATTCACCTTTACAAACAAAAGGTTTTGTGCTATTACAATTTTTTTTTTTTTTTTTTTTTTTTTTTTTTTGGAGATAATTGAAGAAGGAAACAGCTATTTGTTTGTATAAATTCTTTGACAAACAGGGGTAGGGTTCAATAAATTCTCCCCACTCCATTTCAAGCATAAGTGTAAGTTATTATTATTATTATTATTATTATTATTATTATTATTATTATTATTGTGTATTCTTCTGTTGTCACACTATTTACTTGAAATAAATAAATAAAAATATATTTTTTGTCATTATTGTGAGTAAAGTACAGAAATAAAAACAGACCCTTTCATTTCGAATGATGTATTACTCGTTTCTGTATAATAAAATGACAGAGCAGTTATTCGATTTACTGTTGCTGCTACGTAGAAAAAAAAGAAAAACACCAAAACGCGCCAGTGTTCATCGACCCCATAGTATATTCAAGACCTATAATTAAAATACCCATAACAAATGAGCTACCTTTACCAGACACACTTCTATCTACAAATCCTTTGACAGAAAATATACATTTTACCACTAAGTTAACCCATTTTAATTTTGAGTGTCATTTGTAAAATCAGTGCTTAGACTACTTCATGATTTTCAACTGAAAAGTGACTGATGATTTGTGAAATGATTTGTATGATGACAGCTAGCTGCAATTTCATTCAGAAAAATATAACCTATTTTTCTGGAGGATTTAAACTTTTTCTTAGAACATTTAACCTAACATGCCATCTAGTGGACAAATATCTCAATTAGTTTGTCCCATTTTGTCTTGCAAAATAAAGCTATTATCTAGTAAAACACCCCAATTGGTCACTGAGTGTAAACAATGTTTTAGATGGAATGTAACATTAAATTAAAAATAAAATAAGAAAATGCCATGCATTTTATGATGGATACACTGGGGAAGTCTGTTTAGATTTGGCAGTATGAAACTATAATCTACTCTTGCTTCTGTTAGTTAAAAAATACA